>NC_139699.1:3337654-3360154 GCF_964188405.1 Protomyctophum parallelum
ATTGATGCACGTCTTCATTAACATAATGATAACATTGATGCACGTCTTCATTAACATAATGATAACTGATAACATTGATGCACGTCTTCATTAACATAATGATAACATGATAACATTGATGCACGTCTTCATTAACATAATGATAACATGATAACATTGATGCACGTCTTCATTAACATAATGATAACATGATAACATTGATGCACGTCTTCATTAACATAATGATAACTGATAACATTGATGCATGTCTTCATTAACATAATGATAACTGATAACATTGATGCACGTCTTCATTAACATAATGATAACATGATAACATTGATGCACGTCTTCATTAACATAATGATAACTGATAACATTGATGCACGTCTTCATTAACATAATGATAACATGATAACATTGATGCACGTCTTCATTAACATAATGATAACTGATAACATTGATGCACGTCTTCATTAACATAATGATAACATGATAACATTGATGCACGTCTTCATTAACATAATGATAACATGATAACATTGATGCACGTCTTCATTAACATAATGATAACTGATAACATTGATGCACGTCTTCATTAACATAATGATAACTGATAACATTGATGCACGTCTTCATTAACATAATGATAACATGATAACATTGATGCACGTCTTCATTAACATAATGATAACTGATAACATTGATGCACGTCTTCATTAACATAATGATAACTGATAACATTGATGCACGTCTTCATTAACATAATGATAACATGATAACATTGATGCACGTCTTCATTAACATAATGATAACTGATAACATTGATGCACGTCTTCATTAACATAATGATAACATGATAACATTGATGCACGTCTTCATTAACATAATGATAACTGATAACATTGATGCACGTCTTCATTAACATAATGATAACATGATAACATTGATGCACGTCTTCATTAACATAATGATAACATGATAACATTGATGCACGTCTTCATTAACATAATGATAACTGATAACATTGATGCACGTCTTCATTAACATAATGATAACTGATAACATTGATGCACGTCTTCATTAACATAATGATAACTGATAACATTGATGCACGTCTTCATTAACATAATGATAACATGATAACATTGATGCACGTCTTCATTAACATAATGATAACTGATAACATTGATGCACGTCTTCATTAACATAATGATAACATGATAACATTGATGCACGTCTTCATTAACATAATGATAACTGATAACATTGATGCACGTCTTCATTAACATAATGATAACTGATAACATTGATGCACGTCTTCATTAACATAATGATAACTGATAACATTGATGCACGTCTTCATTAACATAATGATAACATGATAACATTGATGCACGTCTTCATTAACATAATGATAACTGATAACATTGATGCACGTCTTCATTAACATAATGATAACATGATAACATTGATGCACGTCTTCATTAACATAATGATAACTGATAACATTGATGCACGTCTTCATTAACATAATGATAACTGATAACATTGATGCACGTCTTCATTAACATAATGATAACATGATAACATTGATGCACGTCTTCATTAACATAATGATAACTGATAACATTGATGCACGTCTTCATTAACATAATGATAACATGATAACATTGATGCACGTCTTCATTAACATAATGATAACTGATAACATTGATGCACGTCTTCATTAACATAATGATAACATGATAACATTGATGCACGTCTTCATTAACATAATGATAACTGATAACATTGATGCACGTCTTCATTAACATAATGATAACATGATAACATTGATGCACGTCTTCATTAACATAATGATAACTGATAACATTGATGCACGTCTTCATTAACATAATGATAACTGATAACATTGATGCACGTCTTCATTAACATAATGATAACTGATAACATTGATGCACGTCTTCATTAACATAATGATAACTGATACCATTGATGCACGTCTTCATTAACATAATGATAACTGATAACATTGATGCACGTCTTCATTAACATAATGATAACTGATAACATTGATGCACGTCTTCATTAACATAATGATAACATGATAACATTGATGCACGTCTTCATTAACATAATGATAACATTGATGCACGTCTTCATTAACATAATGATAACTGATAACATTGATGCACGTCTTCATTAACATAATGATAACATGATAACATTGATGCACGTCTTCATTAACATAATGATAACATGATAACATTGATGCACGTCTTCATTAACATAATGATAACATGATAACATTGATGCACGTCTTCATTAACATAATGATAACATGATAACATTGATGCACGTCTTCATTAACATAATGATAACATGATAACATTGATGTACGTCTTCATTAACATAATGATAACATGATAACATTGATGCACGTCTTCATTAACATAATGATAACATGATAACATTGATGCACGTCTTCATTAACATAATGATAACATGATAAAATTGATGCACGTCTTCATTAACATAATGATAACTGATAACATTGATGCACGTCTTCATTAACATAATGATAACTGATAACATTGATGCACGTCTTCATTAACATAATGATAACATGATAACATTGATGCACGTCTTCATTAACATAATGATAACTGATAACATTGATGCACGTCTTCATTAACATAATGATAACTGATAACATTGATGCACGTCTTCATTAACATAATGATAACATGATAACATTGATGCACGTCTTCATTAACATAATGATAACTGATAACATTGATGCACGTCTTCATTAACATAATGATAACATGATAACATTGATGCACGTCTTCATTAACATAATGATAACATGATAACATTGATGCACGTCTTCATTAACATAATGATAACTGATAACATTGATGCACGTCTTCATTAACATAATGATAACATGATAACATTGATGCACGTCTTCATTAACATAATGATAACATGATAACATTGATGCACGTCTTCATTAACATAATGATAACTGATAACATTGATGCACGTCTTCATTAACATAATGATAACTGATAACATTGATGCACGTCTTCATTAACATAATGATAACATGATAACATTGATGCACGTCTTCATTAACATAATGATAACTGATAACATTGATGCACGTCTTCATTAACATAATGATAACATGATAACATTGATGCACGTCTTCATTAACATAATGATAACTGATAACATTGATGCACGTCTTCATTAACATAATGATAACATGATAACATTGATGCACGTCTTCATTAACATAATGATAACTGATAACATTGATGCACGTCTTCATTAACATAATGATAACTGATAACATTGATGCACGTCTTCATTAACATAATGATAACATGATAACATTGATGCACGTCTTCATTAACATAATGATAACTGATAACATTGATGCACGTCTTCATTAACATAATGATAACATGATAACATTGATGCACGTCTTCATTAACATAATGATAACTGATAACATTGATGCACGTCTTCATTAACATAATGATAACATGATAACATTGATGCACGTCTTCATTAACATAATGATAACTGATAACATTGATGCACGTCTTCATTAACATAATGATAACATGATAACATTGATGCACGTCTTCATTAACATAATGATAACTGATAACATTGATGCACGTCTTCATTAACATAATGATAACTGATAACATTGATGCACGTCTTCATTAACATAATGATAACTGATAACATTGATGCACGTCTTCATTAACATAATGATAACTGATAACATTGATGCACGTCTTCATTAACATAATGATAACTGATAACATTGATGCACGTCTTCATTAACATAATGATAACATGATAACATTGATGCACGTCTTCATTAACATAATGATAACATGATAACATTGATGCACGTCTTCATTAACATAATGATAACATGATAACATTGATGCACGTCTTCATTAACATAATGATAACTGATAACATTGATGCACGTCTTCATTAACATAATGATAACATGATAACATTGATGCACGTCTTCATTAACATAATGATAACTGATAACATTGATGCACGTCTTCATTAACATAATGATAACATGATAACATTGATGCACGTCTTCATTAACATAATGATAACTGATAACATTGATGCACGTCTTCATTAACATAATGATAACTGATAACATTGATGCACGTCTTCATTAACATAATGATAACTGATAACATTGATGCACGTCTTCATTAACATAATGATAACATGATAACATTGATGCACGTCTTCATAAACATAATGATAACTGATAACATTGATGCACGTCTTCATTAACATAATGATAACATGATAACATTGATGCACGTCTTCATTAACATAATGATAACATGATAACATTGATGCACGTCTTCATTAACATAATGATAACATGATAACATTGATGCACGTCTTCATTAACATAATGATAACTGATAACATTGATGCACGTCTTCATTAACATAATGATAACATGATAACATTGATGCACGTCTTCATTAACATAATGATAACTGATAACATTGATGCACGTCTTCATTAACATAATGATAACTGATAACATTGATGCACGTCTTCATTAACATAATGATAACTGATAACATTGATGCACGTCTTCATTAACATAATGATAACATGATAACATTGATGCACGTCTTCATTAACATAATGATAACTGATAACATTGATGCACGTCTTCATTAACATAATGATAACTGATAACATTGATGCACGTCTTCATTAACATAATGATAACATGATAACATTGATGCACGTCTTCATTAACATAATGATAACATGATAACATTGATGCACGTCTTCATTAACATAATGATAACTGATAACATTGATGCACGTCTTCATTAACATAATGACGTAGCCTGAAAACCCACCTTTTCAGACTCCATCATGGCCCATAGCACTTACCCTACCCCCTTAGATAGCATTTATGTTGCCTTAGATAGCATTTGATACAGACTTATAGCATGTTATGTATCAGCACTATAATTGTATTGTATTTAGTCATAGCACGCCATAGTACATATGTATAGCATAGTAGTAAATATGTATAGTTTATATGTATATATAGTATTATATGTATAGTGTATGTATAGTTTCAGTATATGTATGTATAGTTTCATTATATAGATATTCCACTGTTACTTTCTTAGCTTACGCATGTTTCATGATAAATGTTTTTATGTGATGTATTCCCATGCTTTTGTTCTTGCTTAAATGTAAGTCGCTCTGGATTAAGAGCGTCTGCTAAATGCCTAAATTGTAAATTGTAAATTGATAACTGATAACATTGATGCACGTCTTCATTAACATAATGATAACATGATAACATTGATGCACGTCTTCATTAACATAATGATAACATGATAACATTGATGCACGTCTTCATTAACATAATGATAACATGATAACATTGATGCACGTCTTCATTAACATAATGATAACTGATAACATTGATGCACGTCTTCATTAACATAATGATAACATGATAACATTGATGCACGTCTTCATTAACATAATGATAACTGATAACATTGATGCACGTCTTCATTAACATAATGATAACTGATAACATTGATGCACGTCTTCATTAACATAATGATAACATGATAACATTGATGCATCGATGCAGGCCATTGATGCACGTCTTCATAACATGATAACATTGATGCACGTCTTCCACGTCCACCAAAAGTAATGCATTGTTCCGTGTGAAGAAAATGCCAAATCTTCACTTTGCTACATTATTAAATGTATGGTCAGGGACCACATGCAACACCTCCACGGCTGACCAGTGGTCCCCTGCATTAGAATGATGGAAATGACAGACACAGACACAGACACAGACACAGACAGAGACAGAGACAGAGACACAGACACAGACACAGACAGAGACAGAGACACAGACACAGACACAGACACAGACACAGACACAGACACAGACACAGACACACACTAAACCACGGCACCGCCGGGTGCGCCGGCCATTTACTGGCCTTTTTCTTTTTGTCGGGCCGAGCCTCGGGCCGGCCCAGTAGGTCTAGGGTAGGGCCCAGTAGGTATAGGGTAGGGCCCAGTAGGTCTAGGGTAGGGCCCAGTAGGTATAGGGTAGGGCCCAGTAGGTATAGGGTAGGGCCCAGTAGGTATAGCGTAGGGCCCAGTAGGTATAGGGTAGGGCCCAGTAGGTATAGGGTAGGGCCCAGTAGGTATAGCGTAGGGCCCAGTAGGTATAGGGTAGGGCCGCCTGGTGTGCGTGCGTGCGTGCGTATATCCAGATAGTTGCCTCGGAGGCCTCTTTTGTCCAGTGTCCATTCTGGGTACTTTTTTGACCGTTGACCCCAGTAGAAGGTCTGCTGCTGTGAATGTTACACCTCTCCCGCTTAGCGCAGAGTGGGGTGTGGTAGAGGACATCTCCCTGAACGCGTGGGTATGTCCAGATAGTTGCCTCGCGGAGCCTTTCTCTGCTCTGCGGTCGGGACCATTGCTGTCAGCGCGCAGTGCATGCAGAGTTATGAATAATACACATTCCGGGGTTCGGGCTGAAAGTCCACCTCTCAGAGTGTTTTTCCACTACGAACCATTGAACGTGCATTGTAATACACACACACACACACACACACACACACACACACACACACACACACACACACACACACACACACACACAACTCTTCCCACAAACAAGTCCGCACACTCACAGCCATGGGCACATTTCCTAATAAACATGAGTCAGTCAGGTAAGGGTTAGGGTTAGGGTTAGAGTTTCTCCTATTCTTATACCGCGAGGAGGGAGGCTTTGTGAACGCACGCACACACACACGCCCGCACGCACGCATGCACGCACGCGCTGGAGACCTAGACTGTATTATCGATGCACACGCATGCGTGCGCACGCACCTACAGACACATCTGCTCAGTCATACACACGCACACACACATGAACGCGCAGTCGCGCACGCACATACATGCATCTACAGACACATATGCTCAGTCGCACGCACACACACACACACACACACACACACACACACACACACACACACACACACACACACACACACACACACACACACACACACACACACACACACACACACACACACACCAAGCTCTGTGAGCCATTTGAATGATGGATGTGTGAGGAACTATGGCTCACTAGCTAGACATGCATGCGTGTGTGTGTGTGTGTGTGTGTGTGTGTGTGTGTGTGTGTGTGTGTGTGTGTGTGTGTGTGTGTGTGTGTGTGTGTGTTTGTGTGTGTGTCCGTGTGCGTGTGCGTGCAACACAATGGTAAATATTACAGGAAATTAGTTGTCCAGTCGTGACAGACCGACCATTCGTCTCCACGAAACCAGCGAGAGAGAGAGAGAGAGAGAACACCACACATACGCATGGACGCACGCACGCACGCACACCCGCACGCACGCACACCCGCACACCCGCACGCACACCCGCACGCACGCACACGCACACACCACCATATTGTAGACTGTTAGAAATACCAGATCTACAATCACATTAAACGTCTCTCCTCTCATCCTTCCTGTCTATTGGTTTAAATAGTAAAGTAATGTATTCTATGAAGTGACTCGAATCGTATAACCAACCTGTAGATGGATCGTAGCCGTTGCCCACGTTGGTGAAGACCTTCTGGTAGATAGAGTGGTGTCAGAACTATACCATATATTCCACCCAGACCAACAGAGAACGCCACCTTCGGAGGGTCTGTCAACACAGAGACATTATCACAGTGTTTATAACAATGTTAATGAAAACACATATTTTAGGTTTACAATTATTACAATTATTTCAACTAGCCCTTAACCGTTGTGAGATATGTGCAGTACCGGCCGCGGGGGGTACTGCACTCTGGGTGCGTTTTCACATTTCTATTTCACTAAAAAATGCATTATTAATTTAAAATTTAGTTAAATTGGAAAAAGGGCTTCGTTAAGAACTCCATATTATTATGACCGTAGCACTTGCCCTAGCCTCGACGGCCTTACAGGCGTATGCAAAGGCTAAACTTATGTAACTTAGATCAGTGGTTCACAAACTTTTCCATGTCAAGGACCCCCAAAATTCACACTAATTAGGCCGCGGACCCCCCTTAGAAAATATATGCCAAGGACCCCCATAAGAGAAGGTTTTTACGGCTCTAGCAGTGATTCTCAACCTGTTTAATTTCAAAGACCCCCAGTTCGACCAGAATTAGGCTACGGACCCCCCATCTTTTTCCGAGAATGAGAGAGATGCAAGGCAGTTGAAGCACAGTGGCAGTGGGGGGGGGGAACTCAAACTGACAATGCGATCCGAGATGAAGAGACCCCCCCACAATGCTCCCTCGGGAGAAACCATGTAGAAACAGGAGGGGAGGGGGAATCGAGTGTATTCACACACACTAGAGCATGGGTACGTCCATTTTAGATCCCCTGACATCTGCGTTGGTCTATGCCGGACAGGCCGCCTCCACCAACGCCTCTTTTCAGGAGGGGGGGGGGGCTTTTAACTCCCGGATCACATACCGGATCTTTGTAGAGCCGATCGGTGTTACTTTCTATGTTGTCCGGGCGCATATAAAGCTGAAGTACAGTAATCATTAAAAAAAACATAAAAACGTATAGATACGCTATGCGCATACCGTGATCGAGATATAAAAAGCGTATGGATACGTTTCACGCATTTGATGTGTCAATTGAAAATAACGGAGGCGTTGGCAGACAGTGTGTGTTGGGCTTCAGACAGAGTGACACAGGGAGAGAGATGCAGCGTGTTTTGTAGCAGCAGAGGAGACACATGGTATGATATGTTTGCCCAGTTGATTCCATATTATTGAAATGTCTGTAGCTTCAGTATACAATATGTGAACCGTTTACCCACAGTGCTGATGGTTTGGTGACACAGTGCCTGCTTGCTGTGCTTCTTGTATGAAGCTCAAGGTGGCCTTTCCAGCCCTTGGCCCTAACCAGCTCAGTGGCCTTGTGGTTAGAGTGGCCGCCCTGAGACTGGGAGGTCGGGGGTTCGATCCCCGGCCGGGTCATACCAAAGACTAAATAAGGTGGTCCCTTATTGGCCAATGTGATTTGTTAGCCGATTTCCTCATTTACATATGACGCACGTTTGTCAATCATCATACATCATCATGCATCGTCTTATACTGGCCAATCAGAATGCCTGTGGCCTGTGATTGGTTAGGTGGTTTGCTCGTTTACATGACGTGAATCGTCCCCTCAATGTCAGCGGCGTTTAATGTTTTGATGTTTAAAGGTATATTCAGTGATTTCACTTACGGTCTGTAAGGTGGTCGAGGCTAGGGCAAGTGCTACGGTCTGTAAGGTGGTCGAGGCTAGGGCAAGTGCTACGGGCTGTAAGGTAGTCGAGGCTAGGGCAAGTGCTACGGGCTGTAAGGTAGTCGAGGCTAGGGCAAGTGCTACGGTCTGTAAGGTGGTCGAGGCTAGGGCAAGTGCTACGGGCTGTAAGGTAGTCGAGGCTAGGGCAAGTGCTACGGGCTGTAAGGTAGTCGAGGCTAGGGCAAGTGCTACGGGCTGTAAGGTGGTCGAGGCTAGGGCCAGTGCTACGGGCTGTAAGGTGGTCGAGGCTAGGGCAAGTGCTACGGGCTGTAAGGTGGTCGAGGCTAGGGCAAGTGCTACGGGCTGTAAGGTGGTCGAGGCTAGGGCAAGTGCTACGGGCTAAAATGGAGTCTGAAGAGGTGGGTTTTAAGAATTGGGCGGAAGATTTTGTGAAACAAATGTTGGCAAAATGTACCTCAAATGTACGTCAGAGAACATTCTAGTATCTAGTGGTATTCTACACACGCAGTACTTCAGAGTACTACCACCAGCTACTATAATGTACTCTAAAAGTACTGTAGAATACTATATAGATACTTCTGTGAAGTACTGTAGTACTGTTTACTACTGTGTCTTGTTGAAGCTGATAGTTGGATGTAAAGCTACTGCACTGCAAGACAGTACATTTAATTGGTGTATTATTTAAATAATAATAGTAATACTAATAGTAGGCCTATAATATATGCTTTTACAATTACAATCTAGGCATTTATCAGACGCTCTTAATCCAGAGCGATTTACAATAAGCAAGAACAAAAAGCATGCCATACATCACATAATTCATATTAATGTTATTCATATTAATGTTATAAACAATGTATTATCATACTATAATTCAGTCAATGTCTGTCTGTCTGTCTGTCTGTCTGTCTGTCTGTCTGTCTGTCTGTCTGTCTGTCTGTCTGTCTGTCTGTCTGTGTGTGTCAGAAACACAGCCGTAGCTCCTCACTGCCTGCACCAATCACTCCCACTTTTCACACAGGCATTGACCATAATAATATGGAGTTCTTAACGAAGCCCTTTTTCCAATTTAACTAAATTTTAAATTAATAATGAATTTATTAGTGAAATAGAACAACGGTTAAGGGCTAGTTGAAATAATAGTAATAATTGTAAACCTAAAATATGTGTTTTCATTAACATTGTTATAAACACTGTGATAATGTCTCTGTGTTGACAGACCCTCCGAAGGTGGCGTTCTCCGTTGGTCTGGGTGGAATATATGGTATAGTTCTGACACCACTCTGATCTACCAGAAGGTCTTCACCAACGTGGGCAACGGCTACGATCCATCTACAGGTTGGTTATACGATTCGAGTCACTTCATAGAATACATTACTTTACTATTTAAACCAATAGACAGGAAGGATGAGAGGAGAGACGTTTAATGTGATTGGTTGTGAGCTTGTAGATCTGGTATTTCTAACAGTCTACAATATGGTGGTGTGTGCGTGTGCGTGTGCGTGTGCGGGTGTGCGTGCGTGCGTGCGTGCATGCGTATGTGTGGTGTTCTCTCTCTCTCTCTCTCTCTCTCTCTGGTTTCGTGGAGACGAATGGTCGGTCTGTCACGACTGGACAACTAATTTCCTGTAATATTTACGAGCGATGACATCACATGACCTCTGGGCTGGTCACCAGGTCATCAAATGTCTTGCAGCGAGCGTCTAGATTTAAAGTTAAGCACAACATGGTCATCTAAATATGGTCATCTAAATATGGTCATCTAAATATGGTCATCTAAATATGGTCATCTAAATATGGTCATCTAAATATGGTCATCTAATTTATGACTTGTAATGTTGTTGGTCCGGCGCTCTGATGCGTATGTCCGTGGCTGCGTATGACGTAATGATTAATTTGTGCTTGATATGGTATTGGTGTCAGATTACATACATGTATACATAGGGGCATTACCTTTAATCCACCCGACACTGAAACATATCTTTATTACGTCACCATGGCATTGGTTTCAGATTACATACATGTATACATAGGGGCATTTCCTTTAATCCACCTGACACTGAAACATATCTTTATTACGTCACCATCGAGAGCCAGTTATACGCTGGCATTGGTCATTACGTCATACGCAGCTACGGACATACGCATCAAACGACCCAAGTAACCACAGTATACTGCTAATCAACATACAAATTACATACACATACACATACACTTACATTATACATACATGTAAAGTTGTATATATATATGTAATCTGAAACCTTCTTTATTCATCTTTATTACGTCACCATTGCGAGCCAGAGATTTGAAAGTCCGTAGCGGTCGACAGTACTTGCACGCTCTGCTTGCGCACTAGTAGGTCATTCAACAGAGTGAAGTTCGAGTTATTACTATTATTATTTGTGGCAGGCATTCAAAAATGTTTAGCCTAGGCCTGCTTTTAATTAGCCTAATCATCCTAATTCGCTTATTATTGCTTATATTATTATTCAAAGAGATTAAAAAGAAAAGGTATTTAAAATCCCTTTTTTTCATATTCAAAGAGATTAAAAAGAGAGAAAAAAAAAAAGGTATTTAAAATCCCTTTTTTTCATGGTTTCATGGTTTCAGGGTGCAATGGTTAACCATGAGGTCCTCCGGTAGGCTGTTCCAGAGTCTGGAGCAAGTGCTCCAGACCCAGGATGGTTAAAGAAGCTTGCAGAGGTCCGACTCCACAGCCATAGTTGTTCACCACCTGGGCATTGTGAGGAGAGGTGACATAGGCTAATACAAGCATACATCTTTAAGGCATTTAATATCTGTGGGTACATACTTCAAGATTTATGAATCTAAATAATATACATTATAACGTTCCCTTTAAAAAATCAGAAATCAGGTGGACTGGGACCACATCTAGAACAATCTAGCCTGTGATATTGCGCCATCTATTGGAAAATAAACTCCTTTGCAGACTCCACCCAGCTCTCGGTGACATGGTTGTGCGGTTGAGCCTTAGCCATGTATCCTGATTGTTTTTTTTTTTTAATTAAGCATTAAAAACATGGCTAATGTACATGTAATCTATGGTTACCGTTGGTGGCAGTTATATGGGTTGTTATGGGTCACGTAGTGTTGCGTGCTGCTACGTCAGTCATAGTAAAGTCAGCTGTTCACAGGCTCATACCTCATTAGTAATGAGGTATGAGCCTGTATTCCGTTCGGGCCTGGTATTTGACATGACATTTTGAGTCAATGTATTCCAAGATACGAATGTGAATATACATAACATAAAAACAAAAAAACAAACACAAAAACATTATAAAAGAGACCAGAACTAAAAAGAAACATTTACAACATAAAAACAGAGAACAGAACAAATCTTTAAAAACAGAAAACAACAGAACGAGAAACAAGGAGAAAGAAAAAGGAAAAAAAAGACGAAAGCTAAAATGTACTACTTCAATCCAACACTACATAGCATAACATGACTCAACCCCCCACTCATTCCAGGTTATATTTGTCCAATAATTCCTGTTTGAGCCTCTTTTTAAATTGCTTTAGGTTGATGCTTTGCTTTGGCTCGGGCAAGCTGTTCCACAGCTTAACTCCATGAACAGAAACACACATGCTCTTCTTTTTTTGTTATCAAATGTTTTTTATTTTAAGACAAAAATCACAATAAGACACGTTAACAACATGAATGACTTAAAGAAAACAAAACACATATATAAAACAACACATAACAGCAAAAGCAAGGAACACAAAAACAAAAACAAACAATCCCTTGAAGATCTTTCTGCCCATAGGCAACAGGGCCTACAGGGAGACATGCAACAAGTTTTGTAGCAATGGTGGGTGTGGCCACATAACATTTTAACAATTTCTGTACACTTTTTGAAAAAGATCTCTTCAGTTTAATAATAGTACCTAATGATCATCTTTTTTTTGGGGGGGGGGGGACACAAAATCACTGCATAACCTTTCACTCTCCTTTTCCGTGTCTGTTTTTACCTGAGTTTCTCATCCACATGAAGGCACTTTAACAGACAGTACACATAAGCAACATATGGATCAAGATTAAAACCAGTGGTGTGAAATTAATGTTTTATTTTTTGAAGATATTTGGGACTTTTTTGCCTTTATCGATAGATTTTTTCTAATCCTTTATTACCCAGGGCAAGTGCTCATTTTCAGCAACGCCCTGCACACATAGACACACACAGACAGACACACACTGTAACTGTAACACTGTAACATACATAGAGACACACAGACAGACACACACTGTAACTGTAACACTGTAACATACATAGAGACACACAGACAGACACACACTGTAACTGTAACACTGTAACATACATAGAGACACACAGACAGACACACACTGTAACTGTAACACTGTAACATACACAGAGACACACAGACAGACACACACTGTAACTGTAACACTGTAACATACATAGAGACACACAGACAGACACACAGACAGACACACAGACAGACATAGACACACATAAACACATAGACACACAGAGACACACAGACAGACATAGACACAGAGACACACAGAGACACACAGACAGACACACACTGTAACTGAGGGGGACACCTCCGGTTCATTAAAATTACAATAACACTGGTTGAGGCGGACGATGTGGACTTAATTCCGATGAAAGAATTAGGCTCCGGAGAAGGGATATCTTCAGCAGATTTATTGTGCTGCAATGGTGGGATAATGTGTGTGTAGTACAGTATGTGTGGTCAGAAATAAACAATAAACAGAAATAAAATATAGTATTATCATGAACCTGAATATCAACTTAAAATATCCACAGCAGGATGATGCAACCACTAAACAACAGATATGCACAGTATATTGAAAGGCCATCAAACACTGGTACACAACCAAACTATCCAAATCTTGCTGCATGGTAAACTCTAACAATACAAATTGTCTGCACAGTACAAGGACATCAACACTCTGTGTAGTATATAACATATTAAGGCCAAAAACGGTCCAAATGTTGATAAACATAAATAAATCAGAGTAACATAAACAGCATAGGGCCTACAAAGGGACTACAGGCAGTATAGGGAGCTAATCAAACAAAGCAAACGACCTGCTGTCAGTTAATCAAACAAACTTATTATTTAACTACTAAAGTAACACTTACCCAAACATAGTACTTACTTCGATTAAGCAACCATTCTGAACCCTTGTTGTGATGGGAACAACTTTTTACTTTAAAGACTACAAAAATGTGATGCGACCATGTGTCGCAGCTATTTTGTGCTTGAAAAGTGATCCATGCTTTTTTTTTTTTTTTTATATATATATATATATATATAAAGTATATTTATTGGTTTTTTTAAAGACAAACAGACATTACACAACAAAAACATAATAACAAACACATAATATAAAAAAACAAAAAAAACAAAAAAAAACAGCTCAGGCACAACACTATTATAAATAAAAAGATTGAATATACAAAGACATGACAAGGACAATGAACCAAAATGACAAGTGATTTCAATCAGGGAATACATCCATACAGTACATTAATTACATATATTAAAAAGGCAGACAATAGTTATCATAGGAACCAAATAATTACAACAAAAGCAGACCCATGCATGCTCCACTCAAAGGCGGCAACCGCCACCCCTCCAATGCAATGCTTTCTTACCGGCCTCCATCCTTCACAGGGAACTGTCCAGATCCTAGCTCTCTGCGATCTACTGTGGCTCCCTGTAGCCATTTTGGAAGTAACTTCCTGCTTCCTGGCCTCTTCTGACTTTCTTAACGTGTTACCGATGATGATGATGATGATGATGAACTAATTAAGGCTGTTACGTTTTAGTGTGAAGTGGTTCTCAAATGTTTTAATTTCAAGGACCCCCATAACTGAGTTTACAAAATGGAACCATTTGTACACTCTAAGTTACACAGCATACAGGGCCATTTGGAACCCACTGTGACTGCTGTAGCAGAGTGTTTGCAGTGAGCCAACATGCACAATAGCAGCACCCTGACTTTGTTTGACCATTCCGGAATGGAAGTAACAGAGCTTTAATTACCGTAGTATCATCGGTAACACCTGAAGGAACTTGGGAATGTGCCCTTCTTCTGTAAAGTTCTTTCCAAAATTGCTGCTGTGCAGTTGCATGCTGCCTGAGTGAACATAACCTAAAATAAGCCTAATAACCATATACGGTCCTGTTTAGTGGGGTAACACACAGCAGGAACATGAGAGCAGTGGTGGAAAAAGTGCTCAAAGTTTGTAGGCCTACTTGGAGTACCAATACTGCAATGTAGAACTACATATCTGTTACAAGTAAATGGCCTCAACCCTAACACAAACTCTAACCCCAAGTTGCAAGATAAATACATCCCACTGGAGGGCACTGTGGCACAAGATTTAGTGACATGAAATATAAGTTAAGGTTTGGTTTGTATTCAACAACAGTTGCTGGCTAGTCCATACCAAGAAATGCAGTTACCCAAAATATGTGACTATATAGCAAGAATCCCTCAAGGAAGCATTCTTGGGGAGTTACTGTTCTTAATTGTCTCCACCAGGCCGAAGGCATGGGGGGAGAGTATGTTTTGCACTCCGTCCGTCCGTGTGTCCGTCCGTCCGTGTGTGTGTGTGTCCGTGAGCAGCTAATCTCCGGCACCGTTAACCCGGTCAATGCCAAATTTTGCACACACACTCCCTGGATGCCAACGATGAACCTCTGCCCCAAAATTTCCAGAACGGCCTGTTATAGCGCCACCAGGAGGCCGCTTTGTGCAAAACAAGTTTTTGCACAGTACACCTACAGATTTTGTCCAAACATCGCGCAAATTGGTACACAGTCTCTCTAGAGCCATTCAACGAAACCGGTCTTTCAGATTTCTCAGACTCCATCCTGATTGGTTAAGATTGGCTTCCAAAGTTCACAGGAGTGCTCAGTTTCAAACAAAATGCTGCAAATCATGAACACATTTCCGTGAAATTGTGCACGCACATTCCCACTAGGCCGAGGAAGAAATGCCACATGAACAATTTCAACTCAGCCTCAAGGTGGCGCTATAACTGGCCGAAAAGTGTTTTTACCTCTAATTTACTTTTGTTGCCCTTTTATCCAACCACCAGATGAAGGCAAGCTGCAATGTCCTACATTCCTATCCTGGTGGAGACCTGTGCCCAGAAGGGCACTTTTTCTAGTTTAAGCATGTAATTGCAATGTGTTCATGGATGAAGCACTCCAAGTCTCGGGCAAGAACAAATTGCATGTTTTGTTTGCTATATGTATATATATTTCAAACTCACCTCAAAACCCACCTGTTTAGGCAGGCCTATGACTCTGTGTGACCTCTGTGTCTTCTGCTGCAAGCTGTGCCCTAGTTTTGTTCTGCTTTTAACTGTGTTCTTGTACTGTTTTTAACCTGTACGGCGACCTTGAGTGCCCTGAAAGGCGCCTTATAAATAAAATGTATTATTATTATTATTATTATATGTGCTCATTTAACAACAATATCCACACATGACTGTGATAACAAACTGTTACACCTGGGAAAAACTGAATCCATTCCTTTTGGGTCTAAAATCAACCGAGGGACCTCAGTAAGTCTGAAGACTTATAGTTGGTGATGACCATTTCATCACAAGTAAAGAAGAGGAAAAATGGCATCAAAGGTGAAACCAACAAGATTTTTGGGTCAAGATCTCCTGTTTTATCACCTCACCTTTTCCCAGCTCACTTCGATAGTTGGTTGATATACACAGAGGATCAGTGCCCAGGCCCAGATACCTGTCAAACGTTTTTTTTCTAGAGTGAGGGAGATCATTAGCCCCTTTCGGAACCCTGGTTTGCCGTTTCTGAATTTTGGACGTCGGTACCCCATGGTCCCTCAGTACTATATTATTCCACTCTCCATTGGAGACAGATGTACATACCCTCCATTCACGCCGTGCTGTTGGTGAGATGTTTCAAAGATGCATAAAGTGGCTATAGGAGACAACGGAAACGTGGGAGGAATCGCATTAAGTGCCGATGCCGTTAAGTATTTTTAATCTTTTTTAAAAGTTTTGGCTGCTCTGAAATTCTCTCTTCCTCACTTCCTTATTGACTTCCCATTGTACCGCCTCCCGCACCGAGACTGGCTAGCTGCGCGTCCTAGTTACTGCCTCTGATTAGCCAACCGCGTACATGCAGGATGTTTATAATGCTGTTGTGTCGTGGGAGGCGGGACATGGGAAGTGAGGAAGACAGAATTTCAGAGCAGCCAAAACTTAAAAAAAAGTTAATAAAAATACTTAACGGCATCGGCGCTTAATGCGATTTCTACCACGGTTCCGTTGTCTCCTATAACATCTTTCGGAGGGTATGTACATCTGTCTCCCATGGAGAGTGGAATAAGTACTGAGGGACCCTGGGGTACCGACGTCCAAACTTCAGAAAAGGTAAACCAGAAATTCTGAAATTTGGATGTCGCTTTGTGTAGGGTCCCTGTGCGTATCTATATTTTCGTATGGGAATGTTGGGACGCGGACAAAAATATCCTCGGTAACATCGTATTTGACAGCCTTTTTTTGTTTGAGTTATTCTGAATTCGTGAACTACCGGTATAAGTACCTATACATACCACTGCGAATATCTCCTGTGGTGCGGAAGCCGTTAAGTATTTTTAATCTATGTTTGACTGATTTGGAAGCTTGGATTCTTCTTGTTTATTTACCGTTCATTGTACCGCCTCCCGATGTGCGGTTGGCTTGTGCCGGCTACGTCCCTGCCTCTGATCTGCTCTGTCATAGCTATAGCGCCACTAGCTAGCCAGATAGGCGGTACAATGAGGTGTCAATAAACAAGGAAGGAAAAGAAGAATCAAAGCGACCAAATCGGTCAAACAAAGATTAAAAATACTTAACGGCTTCCGCGCCACAGGAGATATTCGCAGCGGTATGTATAGGTACTTATAGTTCACAGATTCAGAAGCCCTCAAAGGAAAAAAAGTCCTCAAAGAGCGCAGAAGGAGTTATCCGAAGGTGTTTACGTTAATTTATATGTGTGCGTACCCGGTGGCAGGGTGGAGTTGGAATAGGACCCAATGCTCTGAGTCGTCAAAAATGTCAGAAACTTCAGTAGCATTGGGTTCTGCTTGTAGGGCTACAAAAGGGGCTAGGAGATCATCTGACTTTGTTCCTCCAAAATGCGACTCAAATGTCTAAAAACACAGCAAACACACACCAAAATGTGGAATGATCTACCAAAATACATAAAGGTTCTAGTCGACACCCTACCCAAACTCAAAACTAACCAAAAATAATCCCTGTCCTTAAAATAGTGAACATATAACTCCTTCCTTGAACACCTTGATAGTGAAATGCTCCTCCCATCCACACACACACACACACACACACACACACACACACACACACACACACACACACACACACACACACACACACACACACACACACACACACACACACACACACACACACACACACACACACACACACACACACACACACACCCTCACACACACATACACACACTACAAAAGTAGAAAGTAGCCTACTTATTATGCAAAAAGTCCCATTTCACAAGTTTTCAAATTTAGTAAAAAGACCTGTACGTGTCCGTCGCAGTCGGCCACCTGCCTACTTGGGAACGATGCAACTTGGGAACCTAATGATATACGTTGTCATAGAACCTGTTTTAACTGTCAGCCGGTGTCCCACATGGAGATCTGTGTGTGTGACTGTGTGTGTGTGTGTGTGTGTGTGTGTGTGTGTGTGTGTGTGTGGAGACTGCAAACTGAAAAGTGTACTTGGCAATCAATTCAGCCCACTGGCAGAGCCTGATTGGTTGAGCCTCAATTGGCTGAGGCAGAGGCTGGAAATTGCACAGGTGAAAGGAGTTGGCCTCATTAGGCCCACTGGCAGAGCCTGGCCCAGGTGAAAGGAGTTGGCCTCATTAGGCCCAGTGGCAGAGCCTGGCCCAGGTGAAAGGAGTTGGCTTCATTAGACCCACTGGCAGAGCCTGGCCCAGGTGAAAGGAGTTGGCCTCATTAGGCCCACTGGCAGAACCTGGCCCAGGTGAAAGGAGTTGGCCTCATTAGGCCCACTGGTAGAGCCTGGCCCAGGTGAAAGGAGTTGGCTTCATTAGACCCACTGGCAGAACCTGGCCCAGCCAGGTGAAAGGAGTTGGCCTGACCTGTGGTGGTCTGGAGAACCATGGGTCTGACTGACTCGATACCTGGCACTGCCCTCCCCCTGTGGGGGTGTGGAACGCGCACTGCACTCCCCATGTGGGGGTGTGGAACGACACCGGGCACTGCACTCCCCATGTGGGGGTGTGGAACGACACCGGGCACTGCACTCCCCATGTGGGGGTGTGGAACGACACCGGGCACTGCACTCCCCATGTGGGGGTGTGGAACGACACCGGGCACTGCCCTCCCCCTGTGGGGGTGTGGAACGACACCGGGCACTGCACTCCCCATGTGGGGGTGTGGAACGACACCGGGCACTGCACTCCCCATGTGGGGGTGTGGAACGACACCGGGCACTGCACTCCCCCTGTGGGGGTGTGGAACGACACCGGGCACTGCACTCCCCATGTGGGGGTGTGGAACGACACCGGGCACTGCCCTCCCCATGTGGGGGTGTGGAACGACACCGGGCACTGCACTCCCCATGTGGGGGTGTGGAACGCGTGTGTCGAATGTGAAGTCGGTGGGTCAAACGGTTCTCGTACGTACGCACGCAGAGACGTGGCGCATTTATAGTAGGTAGATATAAATATAAAAATATATATATTTTGAAAATAGCAGATCTACAAGCTCGCAACATGTTGTGAGCTTGTAGATAAGCAATTGTCAAATAGCCAAAGGATAAATAGGCCTGCTTGTTTTGTAATAATAATCAAAATCTACTAATAACTAACGTTTTCAAATAATTGTAGTGAAGTAAAAGTACAATATTTGTCTATATGTAGTGGAGTCGTACAATCGAAAATCGAAAATCAGTAAAAGTACCTCAAAATTGTACTTAAGTACAGTACTTGAGTGCATGTACACCACTGATTAAAACCAACCTCCAGGGTACAGCCAGGTACTATGACTGATGAGAAATTACAGAAAAAGAAGCTAGAAGAGGTTCTCTCTTTATCTCTCTTACTCTCTCTCTCTCTCTCTCTCTCTCTCTCTCTCTCTCTCTCTCTCTCTCTCGTTATGTTTCTGTATCCTTGTCCTTGCTGTTCCCACACACACGCACGCACACACACGCACGCACGCACGCACGCACGCACGCACACACACACACACACACACACACACACACACACACACACACACACACACACACACACACACACACACACACACACACACACACACACACACACACACACGCATGCACATGCTGCATGCACATACACTGACCTCCCCTCTAAGTGCCAGATAATTACCCTTGTGTCCAGTGTTCCTAACTTCCTGGCATGTCTAAAGGTACGTTGACTGACTCACTGACTGAGAATGAGCAAGACAGGCCTTATTTTAACTAGGTCAGATCGAATGAATTAATGAATGAAATATTTATTTTCGTACTCATGCCACTGAGTCTGACTACCTTATTTTCTGTTTTTGGAATCAGTGGGTTCAATGGTGCTGGCATTCATCATTGGGCTGTTTTGAGTTTGCATTAAACTGGACTGTGATAATGAGGGAATAAACCAGTAAGTCGCCCTGAGAGCGAGAAGCGAACACACATCCCGCCTGGGTGACAGCAGACTGCTGGCGCTTTGACATGGGGGGTCAGATCAACATATGGAAGGAATTCTGTACTGGCCATAATATGGAGCGTGTCTTGAGTGTACAGGGTTTGATGAGGTCAGATGTCAGAACAGGTCAGCTCCATATATGGAGATTTAAGGGTGGCAGTGGGGGCAGTGTCTTGAGTGTACACTGTACAGGCTTTGATGGCGGTTTGAATGGACAGGTATCCGTCAAAAGGGAGACATCGAAGGAAGGACGGGTGGGGCAGAATCAACATATGGAATGTCAGAACAGGTCAGCTCCATATATGGAGATCTAAGGGTTTGAAGTCAGATGTAAAGTTGCTGGCCGGCTCCATATATGCAGAGTGACGATCCAGTCTTCTCCATGTATGGCTATCAAGGGTTTGATGAGGTCAGTGTCGTGATCTTCATATATGGATACGGCCATATATGGAGCATGTCACGAGGCGTGACGGACTGACGACCATATATGGTGGCATGACGTGTCACAAAGCGTGACGGACTGACGGTCATACTGTATATGGTGGAGTGACGGAGTCACTGACGGACTGAGAGGTTTTGCAGGTTTTCATAGTAATTTGCGACCTATTCTGCAATAAATACATACATTTACCTAAATTCATTCATTCATTCATTCATTCATTCAAAAAAAATTTCTTTTGTCAGGGTTAAGCTGGAGAATATGTCCTCCAGTAGCTTCTAAGTCTGCACTGAAGATACACAGGCTGGCTTTTAGAAGCCAGTCCAGGTTTTTAAGTTAAAGTTATTATTATTTATAATTATTTTAAGTCGACGAGAAAAGACACCAAGGAGATGTACTGCATGTACTGGGAGAAAATAATAGGACCAGGAATTGAACTGTGGAAAGAACAAGGCAGTTGACTAATCACATTAACATGATTATTAATTGATTTACAGTATATTATCATAATTATAATTAGATGCTATAGTTATAAATACATTAGTGCTTTATTTCATTAGCAGGAAGTGGTTGCAATGACAGCAGTATAATGATCAACATTATACATTATAGTTATGCATTATAGTTATACATTATATATGCAGTATAATGATCAACATTATACATTATATTAACGAACTTTTAACACGTCTTTTTTAGCCTACTTTTATGTGAAAAGTGATCGTGTCCTTTCCTTACATGCTTTAACTTCCTTATTTACCTCATATAACGCACCATATATATATATATATATATATACATATATGGGCTTTTTCTGCCTTTCTTCTAAGGTAATGGTGAGAGAGAGATGGGGAGTGACGCGTAGCAAAGGTTGTCGGGATCAGGAGTTGAACCCACGTCAGGCGGCATTAGCAGCCTAGGTGCCCAGATGGCTACGCC
>NC_139699.1:3365154-3405154 GCF_964188405.1 Protomyctophum parallelum
CACACCACTATGGCAAAAGAACAGCTGCTCTGCTCGCCTGATGCGTGCAGTAGCTTCAATGTAGGCTCTCAGGGCCCGGACTGGGCACAACAGCTCCAGTTTGTCTGTCAGCTCCCCAGGTGGGGGGTTGAATCGAGCCAGCCTGATAGGCCGGTTGAGGTGAGCCTGCGACAGCACCTTCGGGAGGAATGCTATGTTTGGCCACAGCGTGACCCCCGAGCCGTCTGCGTTCCACCTCAGACATGATTCGCTGACTGACAGAGCGTGCAGTTCACTGACGCGCTTTGCCAATGTAATGGCCAGGAGAAGGGCTGTCTTGCATGACACCCACTTCAGCTCTGCCTGTGCCAAGGGTTCGAAGGTAGGCCCGCACAGGGCGTCCAGTACCCGGTTAAGGTCCCATGAGTATGAGAATGTGTGCTATAGAGCGGAGCGCACCACTTGCCGCTCCAGCACATTGCCGTGTTCGGCCCAGTAGACTGGCATAAACTTCATATGGGTCCCATCAGATTCAAGACATGTCGACACCCGTCTGTCTTGCGTCACGAGGAAGTATGTAGATCGGACTTCCCTTAGTGTGACTGAGGATATACAGCCTCTGTTGCGCCCTTGGGCAGGAGGACACATCACTCCTGGTCTGATAGTAGGGCTCTCGTCATGTTGCTGATAATGGCCATTTTGACCCGCCGGATATGGGGGGCTGGCGTCAGAAGGCACTGCACAGCCCGGAAAGTCACAGTCACAGTCAGGTCCCTGCGTGGGACGCCAGGGAACACGCTGGCCTCTAGTGTGGGCCGGCGGTGATACGCGAGCTGCAGCCTGGTCTTCCCCCCCTGGATGGTTCGCTCCGGCGATTCTCGCCCGGCTGAACAACCTAGTGCTCCTGGCTACTCAGGGAGACTACGGAGAGTTGGCCTAGGCTCATCAGTCAAGCTTGACTGTGAAAACCCGATTTGGCGACGGGCTAGAGATACGATGGACATCAGCCGCCCACGCTCTGAGGACATGACGCCAATGCCTCCAGTGACACACCAAAGGTGACTGAGCCAGTATTAACGTTGCCACTATTAAGTGTGAACGGGAGGCCCCAGTGAGCAGGTTGTCTGTGCTCCTGCACTGGGGTCGAGGTCACCTAGCGTTCTGCCGCCGGGCCTCGTTGGGGAACACAATGAGGGATGCAATGACAGGCTTGGTGGCTGGCATGTAACCCAGGCCAGCCCTTATCGCCTTGTGCGTTCAAATCTATTAAAGTGTCACGTCGCAACGGGTTGTCTCAGGACACTTTTCCCAATCAGGGCAGGGCTGCCAGGATTTCACCATCGGTATAGAGATGGGAGAGGGCCCTGATCGTTCGCCCGGCAGGCCTGTAGCTGTCTCAGGTACAGGCGTGGGGGACGGCGAAGACAGCAAGAAGAAGGCGCTTGGAGGAGCCGACTGCCTGCTTTAGTATGCGTTCCACGGCTATGCGCATGAGCTGAGAAGTGGGAGGCCGGCTCTGATGCCTGGGAGGCACCGCCTTTTGCATCTTCCTCATAGTCATGGAAGTGCGTAGCTTAAGCTGTCGGGGAGAGCACATCAACCTCGAGTCAGTTGTGGCATCGGAGAGGTAGGCGCTTCGGCACCCTCCGAGGTGCCTAGGTGTTATCTGAAGTGAGCATGGCCCTCATGCGGGCCAACTCTGCAGATAGCTGAGCCCTCTCGGATCTGCTGTAGTCAGTGGTCAGGCCTTTTCCTCCTGGCACACGGGGCAGGACCAAGGTCGGCTCACGGCTGAAGGAGAGCTTCACACGAGGTACAAAAGTGGGAGCTCTCCATTGTGGTGGCACCGGTTACTCTGGACCGGCCGGTGCACACAGGTCCCAACTAGCCCAGGGCGCGGACGCTACTGGTTGCTAGGTGTTGGCCATATGCTTGAGGGAGCGCATACGCTGTCTGTACCAGCAGAGGCTTTCGAGGTACGAAAGTGGGTGCTCTCCGTTGTGGTGGCACCGGTTCCTTTGGACCGGCCGGTGCACACCAGTCCCAACTAGCCCAGGGCGCGGACGCTACTGGTTTGCTAGGTGTTGGCCATATGCTGCAGGGAGGGGGCGCGTACGCTGCCTGTGCCAGCAGAGGCTTTAACTTAGATCGGCATATAATGACTTAATCGAAAAACTGAATGCTGCTATACCTGCCGCAGCATGTGAATATGCATTTACGTTTATGCAAATGCTCATTGCCGCACTTTGAGATTCAACCAGATGTAAAGTGCATCATAGAAACAGCACACAAACGTTGCTGTTAGATAGACTGTGCGACCTGCATGGTCGCGGTGGGGGAGGGGAGCTTTACGCTACCTGTACCCCCGGCGGAGGCTTACTTATAATTTATGATAATAAAGTAGCCTTCAGTCAGGGTTTGGACGCTGCTATGTAGCAGCTGTAGTGTTTCCTATGTGACCGTTTATCACGGCACTATGACGCTTATCCAAACTCCAGTGCATTATTATTTATGTTTGCTAGTCCAGAGCGAAACAAAAGACACTTCCAATACACTAGTCACGTGTGCACTACTACGCATTCATGCTGGGAGGAGGGAGCGCTACCGCTGCCTACCCCAGCCAGGTTCGGTTAAATAAACCGACACAAGCTAGTTTTGGAGAAAAGGCTACAACCGATAGCTCCACCGATAGGGGCCACCTGCTGAAGGAAGGGAGCGCGTACGCTGCCTGTATCAGCTGCAGCTAATGAACATAACAAGCTATACACCAATAGCTGTTAATAAATGCTTGAGCTAACAAACGATTAGTAGTAAGTAACATCAAGCTGGCCGTATGCTGGAGGAGCGGAGCGCATACGCTGCCTGCCCTGTACCAGCTGGGCCAACAAACAGTAAGGCAAGCTATATACAGATAGCTTTTTTTTCTTCAATAGTATAATAAGCGCTTGGGCTACAACTACAGGTAGCAGCGCCAGTTAGAGAGCTATGCTGGAGACCAGCTAGGCTACTAAAAAACAAGACAAGCTATAGCCTGTTCATAAACAGCTTTAACTTTAAGCTACTGGTAGCAGCTGTGAGCTACGCTGTCAGCAGCGCCAGATACTCTGTGCTGGGGATCAGCTGGGCTAATAGGACCTACAGGTACCCAGGGGCACTAATCCGACCTGTGGGAACAAACCAGGTTGCACCCACTGTATATGCAAAAACTGTTAATGGAGCTTTGAGCTCCAGACATACTGGTAGCAGCTTCAGCTAGGCCCACTACTGGGGGCCAGCTGGGTTAACAACCAGACAGGCTATGTACACCAGTAGCTGTTAATACTATTTTGCTACAAACTATACTGGTAGCAACGTCAATACCCTGGGAGGACGCAGGAAGCTGCTCCTGTACCGGGCTGATAATAACAACAACAATACAGCTATTCGCAAAAGCAGTTAAGCTTGAATGCTGCCAATATCGGTATATGGCTTTGGCCAGCAAGGCTCTTGCCATCACCAGCAGGGGCTAAACAAAGCTTAAAAAGTAGCGTGTTTAACAAACGAAGGTAATATGACAGTGTTCTTATCCTTCGGCAAGTCTTATAGTCGCTTATAATAAGCGCTAGCGTTCACAGTCGAACAGACCTCGTATGCAGAGCAGGGAGGCGGCGCGAACGCAGCCTTTACCCACACACAGGAGGTTATGCCATGATAAGTATATGATATCATATGAACGTCTGTTTAGCGGGGATAGCGCCGCTTTAAACGATAACGTACCTTCTGTCCGGGGAGGGTTTTGTTAGCCTTCATTACCGGCGAGAGAGATTGGACGCTCCTGCGTCCACGTGACATGGGTTGTCACCGAGTGCCTCCCTCAGATGTTGGGGGCCAAGGCACCCAGGGCAGAGGTCATGCCCATCCTCTGGCCGCAGAGGAGCCTGGCAGGAGGTGCACAGGTGGTGGCGGGGTTCGTCCATTGGAAACCCGCAGATGTAGCCCAGAGCGCGGACGCTAGTGGTCGCTAGGGGTGGAGCCGTAAACTGGTAGGAAGGGAGCGCGGACGCTGCCTGTGCCAGTAGAGGCTACTGTAGCTGCTAAAGGCCGCTTAGCTGGAGGGAGGGGGCGCGCACGCCGCCTATGCCAGGTAAGGGGTGCTCTAGCAGAGACCAGTATATATGATATATATATAATGATATAGTTATATATATATAATTTCAGAAAAACCAACCTATAAAGTGGCAATGGCTCTGTGCCGAATTAAAGTACACTATTTGAGAACAAGTGACTAAATCAGTCAAGCCAATTCATATAACCGGGGTTACTGACGTAACCTCGCGGTGGTGCTATATAGCTGGCCAGTGCCAGCAAAGACTCATTCAGAGAGGCAGAGTAATATAGCAGTAAATAAGTACACTTATAAGTAGTATACGTATAAGTATAAGTAGTATAAGTATAAGTAGTAAGCAAATAATAATAGCGTCGACTCACGTGGTGGGAGCGGGTAGCGCTAACGCTTGCCGTCACCAGCACTGCGGCGCAGCCTTCGTGGGAAAACAAGACAGCGTAAGCTGTCAAAGAGAACGAGCTATCCGTTCAACTTTGACGGGTGCTAAACGGGACGCTCAGGTCGCCGTTTGTAGCACGCGGCGGTGCTATATAGCTGGCCAGTGCCAGCAAAGACTCGCTCAGAGAGGCAGAGTAATATAGCAGTAGATAAGTACACTTATAAGTATAAGCCTTCGTGGGAAAACAAGACAGCGTAAGCTGTCAAAGAGAACGAGCTATCCGTTCAACTTTGACGGGTGCTAAAACGGGACGCTCAGGTCGCCGTTTGTAGCACGCGACCGTGTGTGTTGCAGGGAAGCAGCGCGCACGCAGCCTATGCGAACAGGGGTTGTCTGCTTACCTTGTTCCCACGGGGAAAGAAGACGATGTGAAGCCCAGCTCCACTCGAAAACGATACAATAATAGTAGTATTAAGTCACAGTCCCTGGAGGGCGAACGCACGCGTCACAGCTCCGACCAACAATGGTCGCGGGACTACCGGCGACTTAGTAGTAGCAAAGCAATAGTTCTGTTATCGTGCAGTTTAATTCTGCTGTAGAACTCTGTGCTATGTACAACTTGCGCAAAGCGAGAAGAAATTAGGGACTGAGCCCCCGGATGACTGCCGGAAGTTATAGACGACTCCGGGTCATCACGGGGTCAACCGACATTGTTGGTATAAAATACTCGACTGCGCATGCACGAAGGGACGTATTCAGTGCTTAAAGCACCGCCTCTGGCGGTCAGCAGGGACGAAATAGAACTAACCCGGACCCAGGACCAGGAAATGTGTGAAACATAATGCGTGTCCACTTGTTTCGCTGAGATAGAAGGGGGGAGATGCTTTAATAATATGCAACTGAGAATGTGAATTTGTTGGTTTGTCAAGAGTTTCACAGATGTGTTGAGACAGTCCCAGAATTAGACATACTCGTACATCTTCTTTCCTTTCAATAGGAGGTTTCTTTCTCTTTTGGATTCACCGATTATGCACGGAAAACTGCACTAAATTCAGGGCAGCTTTACCGCGTAGCGCCTTGGTGCAGTGCGCATATTACCGCCCCGATAATAGCAAAAGGGCATTCTTGGTCATGCCTCCACGTCTTACTGTAAGTACTAAGACCTGGCGGTAATTAAGACGTGCATACTGCGTAGTAGGGCTCTCAGAGTTTTGCAGAAACTTGGAGACTAAAGGCTCCATTGGCATGAGGTCTATCTCTAGACCTTTTATGGTGCACGGGTTCTGGGCCAGTGGCCGAATATGGCCCTCCATTATGGCCTAGCTGCCTCTATTAGGCTAATGCCTTTAGCAGCTTTATGGCTGCAGGGCCATTACTTAGCCAGCCAAATCTAATTACAGTCCCATACCACTGACTACCATCACAGCAAACTGGATTGTGGGTAAAAAAAACAGCCCCTAGGGGTTTTCCCTTCCCCCTGAGGGGCAGACTGTGCTTCTGGGCGTCCTGATGGACACGACGTTCACAGCTAGTCACTATGCTATCGACAGATTATAATGGGCTCATTCTAACCATGGAGGAGGGAGGTTGAGAGTGGAGATATTCTCCATTGATTGAATACCGTACTATACGATGAAAAGTTTGCAAGCAGTTTGCAAACAGTACAATTAAGCAAGCAACACTAAAAGGATAACCCTCTCTGGTGGCAAGCTAGAAGACTGTATAGCGCTGTCCTGTTTTGAATTGCGGGCAGGTGCTCTTTTATGGTGATTTGTAATGAAGATAGGGAGTCGTACCGTGACGTCTGGTGGCAGGTAGGGTGTTCCACATTTTGTAGTCAGAATAGTAGAATGCATTCATCAACCCCAGGTTTGTGCCGAACATGGGCTCGTCTCGCTCTGTAGTGGGCTGGGCACTGATTGGAGACGAGATGGGGCAAAGAAAGGTGGGAAATATGGGGGTGTAAGCGTTGAAGAAACTATAGCTGATACTGATACCTATCAGTATACAGTAGATGCTGTATGCCGATGCTTATATATGCCAGTGAAAAGTGATTATATCATTTTTGAATGATTATTTTTGACATGTACGAGGTGCAAAACACTTTCAAAAAGCAATAATGATGTTTCATAATGATGAACGGTCAACCGTTAAACCAGAGCTTGCTGACACTAGCTGTACTCGATCACATCAGCACGTTAATGCACATTAATGCACGTTAATGCACATTAATGCACGTTAATGCACATTAACCCATTCTGAACGGGCACCCATTTTGGTATTAGCATCATGTTATGCTTTAGCTATTGAAAAATAGCAGATCTACAAGCTCATATCGCGCCACCGAGTGGCGCGATACGAGCTTGTAGGTCTGCTATTTTTGAATAATCGAAGAACGACTGACATTTTTTAAATCTGATCTCAGGTCAGAATGGGTTTAATCAGACCAGTGTGTGTCCAGTGGAAACCTCGTATGAATCTGATCTCAGGTCAGAATGGGTTAATGCACGTTAATGCACGATGAGCTCATGACTTGGCACAAGTCCACAAGCAAGATGTACAGTAAGATGCAGGGTGTTTGTTGTTGCTGGCACAAGTATTGCAGGCACATTACACATTACACATTACACATTGCACATTACACATTACACATTACACATTGCACATTGCACATTGCACATTGCACATTGCACATTGCACATTGCACATTGCACATTACACATTGCACATTGCACATTGCACATTGCACATTACACATTACACATTACACATTACACATTACATTACACATTGCACATTACACATTACATTGCACATTGCACATTGCACATTGCACATTGCACATTGCACATTACACATTACACATTACACATTGCACATTGCACATTGCACATTACACATTACACATTACACATTACACATTACACATTACATTACACATTGCACATTACACATTACATTGCACATTGCACATTGCACATTGCACATTGCACATTGCACATTACACATTACACATTACACATTGCACATTGCACATTGCACATTACACATTACACATTACACATTGCACATTGCACATTACACATTACACATTGCACATTGCACATTACACATTACACATTGCACATTGCACATTGCACATTGCACATTGCACATTGCACATTACACATTGCACATTACACATTGCACATTGCACATTACACATTACACATTGCACATTGCACATTGCACATTACACATTACACATTACACATTACACATTACACATTACACATTACATTACACATTGCACATTACACATTACATTGCACATTACACATTACACATTACACATTACACATTACACATTACACATTACACATTACACATTACATTACACATTGCACATTACACATTACATTGCACATTACACATTACACATTACACATTACACATTACACATTACACATTGCACATTGCACATTGCAGGAGACAAGTTTACACAAAGTCCACCCTTTGTTACCGCACAAGGAACTCATATTATTATGGTACAGTGTAACAGTATAACTTTCAATGGATTATACCAGTGGAGTTTGTACCAAAATGAATTTCACCCACTGTTTTACGCCTGTAAACCTACTGTATGATGTGACAATAAAAGTGATTCTGATTTCATAGCAGATTGTCCATCATGACAGCAGGCAGCAAAGACAACATACCCTACATTAGGCTGCTGTATATATTTTCCCCTCAAACCAAATCTCCCAAAAATAGCTGATCCGCAAGCTCAACGTGTTAAGCTTACTAAAGTTATTAATTTGTTATTAACTTAGTAGAATGTGATTTCAATCATGCTTCACCGATGTAACGTTAAATACTAATAATGATATTAATGCCTAATTTGATCTGTTTAATGTTTTATGTAATAGTATATATTCTGTCAACAATGCTGATTCAATTCATATCTCAATATTTTGAAACCTCCTCCTCTCTCCCATTTTACTGGACTTATAAAGATTTAATTATGATCATTAATCAGTATCAACAGCCATGCAGAACAAAACCCTGGGAGTTAATATTATTATCTGATAAATCTAAGCTTCCAGACATTATAAGTGTTGTCATTTGACATCTGTAGCTCCTTCTCTCAGCTATGGATGCTAGCAGTTCATTTGGTTTACATACTGTAACTTGGTTTACATACTGTAACTTGGTTTACATACTGTAACTTGCATGTGTCACGAAAATTACACATCAAAATCCAGTGTTCACCCCCGAGCCCGCTGGCCAAGTGGTCCGGGCGCATGCCACATATATCACGTTGTGAATTCATTTATGTGTATTGTTTATGAATCTGTGTATGATTGCGTCTCTCACACAACATTCTGTCCAGACTCTCATTAAACATCAAATTATGTTGACGACAGTTCTCTACTATGGCAATCATGTCATGTCTTACACCGGCCACATCCACAAAGATCGACACATATCCAACACATATACAATTCTGGTGCTGCAGCGTTGCTAGTTGTAGTAGGCATGCACATGCAAACTTTTGCAATCCGTCAGAGTGAGCAGACTGACAAGCGTCAGTGTGAGACAGACAGACAGACACCCAGATGGACAGACAGATAGTGATAAGGAAGAAACATTGACGTCCCATGATTGCTCCCCCACCGACTCGACAGCCTACGTACGTGTCTACGTGCAGTACGTGCAGGTCACTCACAGGAGAGGGAGCATGCTTACTTACTGGAAGGGCCTGATATAGAGAGCAGGTCAATAGCCTATTGACCTCAGGCCCTTACAGTAAGAAGCATGCTCCCCCTCCTGTGAGTGACCTGCACGTAGACACGTATAGGCTGTCACCTACGTACAACCTGTAGGTGAGGTTTTACAGCCACCGGCCAGTGCATTATGATGATGAGGGTACTTTTCACTTTACCATTCTTCTATTATTTTCGGTCTATTTTACATCATGATGATGTACGATGATAAGAGCAACCCTCACTTCACACGGGAGTGATTTTTAACACACAAATGTAACAAAACATATACAAACATATATGGTGGAAACATATAGAACACCAACAAATGAGAAGTAATGTATGTATGCGCAAAATGAGGGGATGGGCAGGCAGACCACGGAACACTTCACTTATATGACTCAGACAACCATAAACAAACCCAGTACCAGAGTTCCTTGTGAAATGTCTCATGACAGCCACATCATTTTTTCACTTACAGTATATGCATGCAATGCATCACTGAAAACACTTTTGTTAGTCCAATGTATAAAAACTAAAAAATGTAGAAATCCAATTTCATGTAGGCTACTTCTGGACCATGTCAAAACAATGAAAACGAGCATAAAATAAAATGTTATGCACTATACTATTTAGTACACATGTATAAGGTCACTTCTCGTATAGGGAAGAGAATGATTTATTTGGTGGTGTGGCCCCGGCTCCACTCCCGCAAAGCACCGGAACAATCTGCGAAGCATGACAGACTCTGAGATCACAACCCCCCGAAGCAGAGCCTGGAGACATACTGTAGTACAGTTATTAGATGGACATGATAAGAGACATGATGAACCCTTCATACATACTGTAGTACACAGTCATTAGATGGACATGATAAGAGACATGATGAACCCTTCATACATACTGTAGTACACAGTTATTAGATGGACATGATAAGAGACATGATGAACCCTTCATACATACTGTAGTACACAGTTATTAGATGGACATGATAAGAGACATGATGAACCCTTCATACATACTGTAGTACAGTTATTAGATGGACATGATAAGAGACATGATGAACCCTTCATACATACTGTAGTACACAGTTATTAGATGGACATGATAAGAGACATGATGAACCCTTCATACATACTGTAGTACAGTTATTAGATGGACATGATAAGAGACATGATGAATCCTTCATACATACTGTAGTACACAGTTATTAGATGGACATGATAAGAGACATGATGAAGCCCCTTCACGGGGCAGAAACCCAAGATATTTAGATATTAAAAGAACGTGATGATAACTAACAGTGTACTGCTGCTTATCACACGGCTTGATTGAATGCTTCATTCTGATTGGTCAATCGCTGAAATTCAGCGGTGTGTTATTTATTTTGATAATGACCGCTCCACTCAATAACAGACTAATCTAATCAAAGCCTATCAGAGCACCTGGCTGTGCCGCACGGATTTTATGCTGTATCCAAAATACAGCCGCGTAAACAAACACACAATGTCAATTACAACTAAACGCTGCTCTGAAGATTGTTTTTGAAAACAGATGAAGGGAGAAATAGACGATGCATTACACGAAAATGTATTCCATTTGATCAACACTCACTTATAGGCGACTGCGTTGCGCTCTGCAGGGCCGACTTGGAATACTTTCATTTAAGCAAGGAAATAGTTCGTTTTGTTGTTACTTTTGGGTAAATATATTAATTTAGCGGGATAATGAATGGCTGTGGTCATTGTTTATAAATAGATCACCTTCAGGATGGTTATGCCACCTCCACTCTGCGTCAGTGGCTAATCACCCTGTCGGTGATTTATTTATCAACAATGACCACCTAGCCATTCATTATCTCTTGCATATGAACCACTGAATGGTATGCTGACAGTGAAGACCTAATGTTGCGTGCGTGCGTGCGAGAGAAACAGAGACAGTAACCGAAGTGGAGCTTCGGTCACTGTCTCCAGAACCATTTGAAGATAAGAAAGTGCTTCCGTTCTTCACTCTGCTGAACACCAATAACTTCCTCTCTGATAAGGAATGGAGGATGGTAAAAGTAGGTGTAGTAGTGTGTGTGTGTGTGTGTGTGTGTGTGTGTGTGTGTGTGTGTGTGTGTGTGTGTGTGTGTGTGTGTGTGCGTGTACGTGCGTGCGTCTGTATGTACACGCACACATGTGTGTCAGCGTGCGCATGGCCGTGTGACAATGACTTCAACAACATACCGTTTTTCAAAAAAGAAAAAAAAAACTGGTAATAAATAACACTCTTTGACTGGTTTTTCTGAAGCAGCGGTCCCTCGGTCCTTGAGACCATTTTCTCATCACGATTCCAACGGACATGGAAGTGGACAGCATTGACGTGGGACCCCTCAGCCGCACGATGCCTTGGCCCCAGTGGGACCCCCCAGTGGGACCCCTCAGCCGCACGATGCCTTGGCCCCAGTGGGACCCCCCAGTAGGACCCCTCAGCCGCACGATGCCTTGGCCCCAGTGCCCCTAACCCAGATTTCTGAACTAATGCTTTTGACCTCTACTAATGGCAATGCCTCTCTCCTTCATCACTTCTCTCTGTCCTCGGCACAGTCAAATCCTGAGTGTTCCAACTCAGAGCGTAAAAATGGATCCTACTCTTCATACATTTATTTTGCTTCCCATTTGTCGCTGTGCTGCTGTTTGTTAACCTGACTCCGCCAGATGGTGGCAGTAGTGAGTTGCTCCTCCTGCTTCCATCTGGTCTCTCTCGGGCAGAGACGATGTATTCCAAACCAGTATTGATCGGAGCGATATGCGGCCGCTAGTGTCGGGGGACAACACGAGACTAGCCTGAGCTAACGTGTTAGGTTTCTGGTCTAGAGGGGCGGGTCGCGGCTCAGATTTGCGCACGCCCTGATTGGATCTCATCGATCTGTCCGTCACCCCCGGCCCCTCCTCTCCCCCCTAGTGCAGCGCTACGTCACATCATTTGGAGCGACGCCCACCCGGAAGGGTTGACTCCCACTTTTAGACCAGAGCGGCCAATGTGTTCCTCCAGGCTTTCAATTTTTGCACCAACAAAAATGAAAGCGTGGTACCGAGGCTAACACGAGACTGATGACATATTGAAGCTCTGCCACAGCGCAAATGTAAACACAACCTAACAAGACTACAACTCGAAATTATTATGGAGGTATCAGATTTTTGTCCCGCTGCCTCGTTCATCGTTTCTGCTTGAGAGAGACCAGATGCAGGTAGGAGGAGGGAACGTGTGGACTCAATACTGCCGCAATCTGGCGGAGTCGGGTTAGCTTGTTTGTCACAATTTATTCTTCACCTTTCTTCTAACTCCGGGCCCTCCATCTGGCCCTCCAGCAGTACATTGTATATTCACAGAAGGAGAAACAACAGCAAATGGTTTGGACATTAAATTAAACTACAAAATACTGTACCTGAAGAAACAGTGTGGGCTCGAGTAGCTCTCTACACTCGATGATGTATTGACCCACATGGCGTCACAGCCCCCCTCCCTCTGTCTTCCTATTGGTTGACCCACATGACGTCACAGACAAGAGGGCAAGCGGCCCCGGGAATAAAAACGATAACAATAGTGGATTCGCTTCTCGAGCCCACAATTAAGTTCAATACCACAATTCAAAAGTTTAAAGTGATGTTGAAGAAACAGAAGACAAGTGAGGTCTTAGCCTAAGGGTGGTGCTAGAAAGGCCATCATGGGGCCACCAAAATCAGGACAATTAATTTAGCAATCTGCCTGTTAGATTATGGGACCTCTTGCATGCAAAAGCTTGAGGCTAGAGGAAAGATAACAGGGTCACTCAAATAGTTATGGTTCATTCTCCAGGGACCATTAACTCATTCAATTCCAGAAGAAATAATCATTATTTTATGTTTACTGTAAATCGCTCTGGATTAAGGACATCTGGGCCTAAATTGTAATTTGTAACTGGAACTGAAAATCTGATCACGCATCTTTATTCCTCCTCCCTGCGTAGAAACAGAAGCTCAAACTGACTGCACTTATTGTTAAGACAGTGTTTTGCCTGATCTGATAAACAGAGCTGTTTCGACAGAATTGATTGCCAAGTCTTTCATGACACTATAGAATATAGGGAATATAGATGAATATGTGGATATAGACATGTCAGTTATTAAAAAGGGCTTAGCCAACATAGTCCTCACTAAATCCGTAAAGGTTCATCCACATCAGAAACCATGGATAAAACAGCACAGTGCATGAGGTGCTCGAGCGGAGAGAGAGAGAGTTTTGATCTGGGACTGAGGAGGAGAAAAGCAACACTCACCATGTCTTCAGAAGATAAAGGGCAGAGTCAGTCAACTGAGCAGGGCCGACAACCGCAATCTTTGGAGTGTTCTATTCTAATCTACACACAATAGCCACAACACTATAGAGGGTATATGCGCATGCTTAAAGTGAATGGCACGTGGAGTGGCAAATCGAGTGGCAAAGCAACATGCAAAGTGAGTTTAACATTGTTTAACGTTGTTTAATGCAATCAGATAGGGCTTTTCTGTTCGGATGCATGGGCTGTCAAGGCCAGAAAGTAGTGTCTTGCCACTCAGCAGGCGTTCCTGCATAACTTCCTGCGGTTTGATGATGATGTCACGCGTATATATATATATGGTGATCGTCGGACCCATTTCGCAGACGGTAAGCCTGTTGCGTCATTTCCTGTGTTGCCTGTATGCTGTCTGGCGGCTGTATTGTTGTCAGCAGCACGAACGGGACAAACACCAAACATTATTGTATTGCGCTGCTGTGATTCAGACACACACTGTCACTGTTAACTATCCTACTCTGTGGCGATCTTATCGCTACTCGGGTTGGCTGTTTGGCGGGGCGACCGTCCCCTTCTGTCGGCATTAGCCGGGCGATTGTGATGGCTGTCCGCCGACACCACCCCTTCCCTCCCGGTGGATTTCCCTCTCGCTCCAGCCCTCTCTCCTGCGCCGTATGCAATATGCACAGTTACAGCCCTGACGCCTTTGTTGCTTCGGACATGTGTAACAAGTGCAGCATGTTTGCGGTACTGGAGGCGAGGCTCAGCGAGTTGGAGTCAATTCTAGCTAGCGGTGCAAACGTTAGCCTAGCCCGAGCTCACACACAACCACGGGGAGCCCACCACCATTCACGGTCGAGTGGCATCTCAACGCCATCGACCGCGACTGGTCGGGGCTTGCAAAAACAGGACGGCTGGGCCAAGGTGGCTGCTACTGGTCGAAAGCGTGGAAGTAAACAAAAGCACACGGGACACCAACCACTTCACGTTTCAAACAGTTTTTCCCCACTCACTGTTATACCCGTTGAGTCTGACAGTGAGACTTCAGTTCCACTTGATGGCCCGCAACCCCCGCAACACAAGCGGCGGCGTGTCATTAAGAACACAACTCTGGTTATCGGTAGTTCTATAATGAGAAACGTGAAATTAAAGACTCCAGGAACCATAGTCAAATGCATCCCCGGGGCCAGAGCGGGCGACATCGAATCAAATCTGAAACTTATTGCTAAAAGTAAATGTAATCGCTATGATAGGATTGTAATTCATTGCGGGGGCAACGACACTCGACTTCGGAAATCTGAGATTACGAAGATAAATATTGAGTCAGTTTGCACATACGCAAAGACAATGTCGGACTCCGTAATTTTCTCTGGTCCCCTGCCAAACATGATTAATGATGACATGTTTAGCCGTATGCGCCAACTCAACCGCTGGTTGTCTAGGTGGTGTCCAGATAATAACGTGAGCTTTATAAATAACTATAAAACCTTTGAGGGGAATACTGGTCTGATAGAGAGAGACGGCATACATCCAACTTGGGACGGTGCAAAGCTCATCTCTAGAAATATGGACGATTTTATAGATACCTTATGACCACCCAGAGTTGGGACCAGGAAGCAGAGTTGCAGTCCTACACAGCTCTCTGTGCTTCCTCTAGTGCAGCCACCTACCCCACCTGTCCTACAAATCAGAACTATACAAACTATACAGTCTCTGAGTCTGTACAGGCTGAACAAACCATATAGGCTGCACAAACAAAAACAAAAGGAAATAGGAGCTGTACATACAAACTTGATACAAATCAAAACCAATACAGTAGTACCACAAAATACAAATATCAAATGTGGATTTCTAAATATTAGATCTCTACGCAAAAAAGGAACATTAGTAAATGAAATCATATCAGACAATTGTCTTGATCTATTTTGTCTGACGGAAACGTGGCTGGGTGAGCAAGAATATGTCAGTTTAAATACTGCCACCCCACCAAGTCACACCAATGCACAAATACCTAGAGACAATGGTAAAGTTGGAGGTGGAGTTGCTGCCATCTTCAATTCAAGCCTAACAATTAGTCCTAGAGCTAGAGCTACATACAAATCATTTGAAAGCTTGATTCTCAACCTTTCACACCCAAGCTGGAAATCAATACAGCCGCTGATAGTCATTACAGTGTACCGCCCCCCCGGCGCCTACACACAATTTTTATCCGAGTTTTCTGAATTTCTATCAAGTCTAGTCCTCGAGTCTAATAAAATCATCTTAATTGGTGATCTAAATATTCACGCGGACATAGGAACTGATAGCCTGAATAGAGCGTTCGTCTCATTGATTGATTCAATCGGTTTCTCTCAGTGTGTAGACAAACCTACTCACATTCTCAACCATACCCTAGACCTCATTCTGGTCTATGGTATCAAAATAGAGCACCTCACAGTTTTTCCAGAAAATCGTGACCTCTCTGATCATTATTTGATCACCTTCGATTTTACATTGATCGACTATACGCCACTGGACAAAAATGTCCTTGGCAGAAGTATATCTGAGAGCGCTGTAAATAAATTCAAGGAGATAGTTCCATCAGCCATCAACTCAGTATACTTCAACAAAATAGAGGACCTCCACACATATAGTCCTCCTCAACTCGATCAACTTGTTGATAGTGTCACATGCTCATTTCAAAATACGCTAGACTCTGTTGCTCCCCTGAAAAGGAAGGTAATAAAGCAACAAAGGCTAGCCCCATGGTACAACTCGGAAACTAGAAACCTCAAGCGAACGTCTCGCAAACTTGAAAAAAAATGGCGCTCAACCAAACAGAAAGAATCATGTATAGTCTGGCAGAATAGCCTCAAAATATACAAAAAGGCTCTCGACACGGCCAGAGCCACCTATTATTCATCCCTAATAGAGGAAAACAAAAGTAACCCAAAGTTTCTTTTTGATACTTTGGCAAAACTGACAAAAAGCCGCGATTCCACTGATCCACGTATTCCTACAACTCTCAATAGTAGCGATTTCATGAGGTTCTTCAGTGGCAAAATAGAAACTATCAGAGATCAAATTGATCTACAACTACTCTCGGCTCCCACTGGACTGCCTCCAAATATGGTGGTCTCAGAGATGGCCGCACACCCAAATATATATATGGATAGTTTCTCTCCAATCGAGCTCTCTGATTTCACTTCAATGATATCTTGCTCAAAATCAACGACATGTACCCTGGATCCAGTTCCGACTAGATTACTCAAAGAGGTCCTGCCTCCGGTTGGTACATGCCTACTCAATATGATCAATATGTCCTTGGTGACAGGCTACGTGCCACAATCTTTTAAGGTAGCGGTAATCAAACCTCTACTCAAAAAGCCTACTCTTGATGCAGGCATTCTAGCTAACTATAGACCTATATCGAACCTACCATTTCTCTCCAAAATACTTGAGAAAGCAGTCGCCAAACAGTTATGTGACTTTCTACATAACAACAATTTATTAGAAGGCTTTCAGTCAGGCTTCAGAGCTAACCATAGCACTGAGACGGCACTGCTGAGAGTTACAAATGACCTCCTGACTGCAGCAGATAATAACCTCCTCTCCGTACTGGTGTTGCTGGACCTTAGTGCTGCATTTGACACTATTGACCACCACATTCTGCTACAGAGACTGGAGCATCTGGTTGGCATCAGGGGTGCCGCACTGAAATGGTTCGAGTCCTATCTGTCTGATCGATTTCAGTTTGTAGATGTCAATGATGGCTCCTCAACACGTGAAAAGGTCAAATACGGAGTCCCACAAGGCTCTGTGCTTGGACCAATACTTTTCTCCTTATATATGCTCCCTCTGGGCAACATCATCAGGGAACACTCTATACATTTCCATTGTTACGCGGACGACACTCAATTATATCTATCGATGAAACCGAACGAAACGGATCAATTAGTCAAACTTCAAGCTTGTCTTAAAGACATAAAGAGTTGGATGAGCCGTAATTACCTACTCCTCAACTCTGACAAAACGGAAATTATCGTGATCGGCCCTAAGCCCCTAAGAGACAAGCTAGCCGATGAGAACTTTTCTCTAGATGGCATTACCTTGGCCTCCAAGGCCACTGTAAAGAATCTGGGAGTTACCTTTGATCAAGATATGTCTTTCAAATCGCACATCAAACAAATCTCAAAGACTGCCTTTTTTCACCTGCGAAATATTGCAAAGGTTAGGCACATCCTATCCAAAATAGACGCAGAAAAACTTGTCCACGCATTTGTTACCTCAAGGCTGGACTACTGCAACTCGCTATTATCAGGCTGCCCAGGTAAGTCTCTGAAAAGCCTACAGCTAGTTCAAAATGCTGCGGCGCGTGTGCTGACAGGTACCAGAAGAAGAGACCATATCACTCCTTCACTGGCCTCTCTACACTGGCTCCCTGTCAAACACAGAATAGAGTTCAAAATTCTTCTTCTTACCTACAAAGCTCTCAATGGTCAGGCACCACAATATCTCAAAGATCTCATTGATCCTTACAAACCAAATAGAACACCAGTGCGTCTACAGTATGCAAAAATGCTTACTGTTCCAAAAATATCAAAAGTTACAATAGGAGGCAGGGCGTTTAGGTCCCAGGCACCTCAGCTGTGGAACCTTCTCCCGGCTTCGGTCCGTGGGGCTGACACGCTCTGCACATTCAAGACTAGGTTGAAAACCTTTCTCTACGACAAAGCCTATAGCTAGAGTTGTCTCCAAGTCTGGCTGGATACCATGGTCGTACATTGTTGTGTGGGTCTGTCTCCCAGCAGTACTTGTAATATACACTATATAGGCTCCAGTAAGGCCTGCCACTAATCCAACATCCGGGGAATCTCTCCCCGGAGTCTCTTTTCGTCCTCCCCGTCGCAGTTCTGTGGACCTCTAATACTAACCCCCAACTGACTGAATGAGCGTGACCGTGGATCAGGCCTCTTCATGGAGCCCACCAGAAGTGTGACCTGGACCCGGCCTCACAGAGCTCGACCAGATGTGGACCAGATGTGGACCAGACCCCTCCACGGAGCCCACCTGTCTATTTCTGTCTATTTCTCTCTGTCTATCTCTCTCTCTCTCCCTCTACCCCCCCCCCCCCCCCCCCCCCGACACGGTCGAGGCAGATGGCCGCCCACCCCAGAGTCTGGTTCTGCCTGACGTTCTTTTCTCCTCTCCTAAAAGGGGAGTTTTTCGTTGCCACTGTCGCAAATTCGCAATATTGCTTGCTCTGGGTGGATCTTTGTTGGTTGTAAAGTGTCTTGAGACAACTTGTTGTGATTTGACACTATAATAAAATTGAATTGAATTGAATTGAAATTGAATACCCTCTATTGACACACTGTCCTCTTCCACCTGGAGACGGTGTCGTCCCCTCAGGGTTCAGACGGTGTAGTCCCCTCAGGGTTCAGACTGTGTAGTCCCCTCAGGGTTCAGACTGTGTAGTCCCCTCAGGGTTCAGACTGTGTCGTCCCCTCAGGGTTCAGACTGTGTAGTCCCCTCAGGGTTCAGACTGTGTAGTCCCCTCAGGGTTCAGACTGTGTAGTCCCCTCAGGGTTCAGACTGTGTAGTCCCCTCAGGGTTCAGACTGTGTAGTCCCCTCAGGGTTCAGACTGTGTAGTCCCCTCAGGGTTCAGACTGTGTAGTCCCCTCAGGGTTCAGACTGTGTAGTCCCCTCAGGGTTCAGACTGTGTAGTCCCCTCAGGGTTCAGACTGTGTAGTCCCCTCAGGGTTCAGACTGTGTAGTCCCCTCAGGGTTCAGACTGTGTAGTCCCCTCAGGGTTCAGACTGTGTCGTCCCCTCAGGGTTCAGACTGTGTAGTCCCCTCAGGGTTCAGACTGTGTAGTCCCCTCAGGGTTCAACAAGCTCAGAAACCTTATAGAACTCTACCACAGCCTGTACATGAATTCTGTACTTTCTGTCCCAAAGCCACGAGGAGGTGAGCGGGGGGGCATCCTTTTGTCCGACAACTCATAGGCCCGACGGGGCAATGCTCCGAGGCACGCTGCGGGTCGGGAGAGGGTTGCGGTTAGGTTTAGGTGTCTGCCCCGGGGGAGGTTAGGGTTAGGGTGAGGGAGGAGGTAGGTTGTCGTTCGGACCAATGATCCGTCGGATGAAAGTACTGCACTTGAGGAGGTGAGCACGGGCTCCAACATAAGGCCTGGTCATTGACAAAGATGAGACCACCTACAGGAGTAGCCTCACTTGTTCAGACGGTGCAAAATAATAATAATAAGGGTAATAATAATAATAATAATAATATTAACAGCCCTTGGGTATAGTCTGGTCACGCAAGGCTACTACATCGAGAGTGGAAGGAAACAGAGACTATACCCTCCATCTATATCGATGGCACAGGGTCAACATCTTAAATTCACCTGACTACACACACACACACACACACACACACACACACACACACACACCCACACACACACACACACACACACACACACACACACACTGGCCATTATATTGAGGAAGGCAGAGCAACGTTGCTTTTATCTCAGACAACTGAATACTGTGGTTCTACCACACACACCTGGACCACGGACCTCTCTGTGGTTCTACCACACACACCTGAACCACGGACCTCTCTGTGGTTCTACCACACACACCTGAACCACGGACCTCTCTGTGGTTCTACCACACACACCTGAACCACGGACCTCTCTGTGGTTCTACCACACACACCTGAACCACAGACCTCTCTGTGGTTCTACCACACACACCTGACCCACAGACCTCTCTGTGGTTCTACCACACACACCTGAACCACGGACCTCTCTGTGGTTCTACCACACACACCTGAACCACGGACCTCTCTATGGTTCTACCACACACACCTGAACCACGGACCTCTCTGTGGTTCTACCACACACACCTGAACCACGGACCTCTCTGTCTGTGGTTCTACCACACACACCTGAACCACAGACCTCTCTGTGGTTCTACCACACACACCTGAACCACAGACCTCTCTGTCTCTGGTTCTACCACACACACCTGAACCACGGACCTCTCTGTCTGTGGTTCTACCACACACACCTGAACCACAGACCTCTCTGTGGTTCTACCACACACACCTGAACCACGGACCTCTCTATGGTTCTACCACACACACCTGAACCACAGACCTCTCTATGGTTCTACCACACACACCTGAACCACAGACCTCTCTATGGTTCTACCACACACACCTGAACCACAGACCTCTCTGTGGTTCTACCACACACACCTGGACCACGGACCTCTCTGTGGTTCTGCCACACACACCTGAACCACAGACCTCTCTATGGTTCTACCACACACACCTGAACCACAGACCTCTCTGTGGTTCTACCACACACACCTGGACCACGGACCTCTCTGTGGTTCTGCCACACACACCTGGACCACAGACCTCTGGTTCTACCACACACACCTGAACCACAGACCTCTCTGTGGTTCTACCACACACACCTGAACCACGGACCTCTCTGTGGTTCTACCAAACACACCTGAACCACGGACCTCTCTGTGGTTCTACCACACACACCTGAACCACAGACCTCTCTGTGGTTCTACCACACACACCTGGACCACGGACCTCTCTGTCTGTGGTTCTACCACACACACCTGAACCACAGACCTCTCTGTGGTTCTACCACACACACCTGAACCACGGACCTCTCTGTGGTTCTACCACACACACCTGAACCACAGACCTCTCTGTGGTTCTACCACACACACCTGGACCACGGACCTCTCTGTCTGTGGTTCTACCACACACACCTGAACCACAGACCTCTCTGTGGTTCTACCACACACACCTGAACCACGGACCTCTCTGTGGTTCTACCACACACACCTGAACCACAGACCTCTCTGTGGTTCTACCACACACACCTGGACCACGGACCTCTCTGTCTGTGGTTCTACCACACACACCTGGACCACAGACCTCTCTGTGGTTCTACCACACACACCTGGACCACGGACCTCTCTGTGGTTCTACCACACACACCTGAACCACAGACCTCTCTGTGGTTCTACCACACACACCTGAACCACAGACCTCTCTGTGGTTCTACCACACACACCTGAACCACAGACCTCTCTGTGGTTCTACCACACACACCTGGACCACGGACCTCTCTGTGGTTCTACCACACACACCTGAACCACAGACCTCTCTGTGGTTCTACCACACACACCTGAACCACGGACCTCTCTGTGGTTCTACCAAACACACCTGAACCACAGACCTCTCTGTGGTTCTACCACACACACCTGAACCACAGACCTCTCTGTGGTTCTACCACACACACCTGAACCACGGACCTCTCTGTGGTTCTACCACACACACCTGAACCACAGACCTCTCTGTCTGTGGTTCTACCACACACACCTGAACCACGGACCTCTCTGTGGTTCTACCAAACACACCTGAACCACAGACCTCTCTGTGGTTCTACCACACACACCTGAACCACAGACCTCTCTGTGGTTCTACCACACACACCTGGACCACGGACCTCTCTGTCTGTGGTTCTACCACACACACCTGAACCACAGACCTCTCTGTGGTTCTACCACACACACCTGAACCACAGACCTCTCTGTGGTTCTACCACACACACCTGGACCACGGACCTCTCTGTGGTTCTACCACACACACCTGAACCACGGACCTCTCTGTGGTTCTACCACACACACCTGAACCACAGACCTCTCTGTCTTACAGTCATGTCCACACAGGTTTTCTGATACTTGGATGAAAACATTAAACGTAAAGAACCGGAAATAGAGGACATTGTTGATGGGTAAAACATCATTCTCACTCACATTAAAAAAGAACAAAAGAAAATATAACAATTTACAATTTAGGAATTTAGCAGACGCTCTTAATCCAGAGCGATTTACAGTAAGCAAGAACAAAAAAGCACGGTAATACATCACATACATAAAACATAGTTCATCATGAAACATGCATAAGCTAAGGCGTAACAGTGGAATATCTATATAATGAAACTATACAAATAAACTATACATAATATACTATACTATATATACTATGAAGTGCTATGACTACATAACATGCAATTCTAGTGCTGTCTACGTAACATGCTATAAGTCTGTATAAAATGCTATCTAAGTCTACAAAGTTCTATCTAAGGGGCTAGGGTAAGTGCTACGGGCCATGATGGAGTCTGAAAAGGTGGGTTTTCAGACTACGGCGGAAGATTGGGAGTGATGCTGCAGTTCTGATTGTGATGCGGAAAGCATTCCATAGTTTTGGAGCCAGGAGGGAGAAGAGTTTGGGAAATTGGGATGTGTGGAGCGTTGTCCGGGCGTTTTTAGTGAAGGCACCTCCAGCTTCCCTGCGTTGGTTGAACTGAGTGTGCAGGAGGGTTTGTAGGGTTCGATCATACTTGCATAGATATGGGGGAGCCATACCTTGGAAGAAATGCAGGCTCTACTACAATCAACGTTGATCTCCATCACAATCAGAACCTTTCTACTGATTGGCAAGCAGAGTATTATATAGGCAATCACACAGTGGTGGAACTGATGCGCCTTATTGTCTGCATAGCAGCAGCCTTCAGACCCCAGGGAATCCCTCCAATCCCTGATGAGGAGGCTGAATGACCGCGAGGAGGTAAGATATTAGGGACAGATAAAAGAGAAAAGGAAAAAGATCAAAGAGGCACAGGAGACTATACATTGTCAGCTGGTTTGCCTGTCTCTGGTGGCCTTCAGTGGTGGAAAGTATATTTACTTAAGTACAATTTTGAGATATATTTGTACTTTACTCGAGTATTTCCAATATCCAATAACTACTTCATTAATTTTGTATACATTTAAAAACTTGAAATGGGACATTCTGAGTACTTTTACTTTTGATACTTTAAGTACATTTTGATACCAATACTTTTGTATATTTCCCACTGCTGGTGGCCTTTGCCTGCTTCATTTAACAGACGAAACGAAGCCATGGCCAATTTAGTTTCCCGCCCATCCTTATGGCCTCCTCTGCTCTGCACAGCTGATTTATGGGGCTTCTTAAACGCACAGCGTGACCAACACATCAGCTCAAATCACGGCTCAACGATTGGATGAATATTATTTCTCCGTTTCTGTCTCGCGGCGGCCTGTCGGTACCCTTAGTAGACGGAAGAATAAACGATGACAGAGAGAGACAGCGGGACGGACATAGGGAGCTGTAAATTCAATTCGATGCCCATAGTTCATTACGGGATTGACGGCATTGGCCGGTCAATAATGGAAGTGTCAATCAATATCCTTATACTATGGATGTTGGGGAGAAAGAGAGGTGTGTTGTTGAGGGGGAGAGGAGAGAAACAGAAAAGAGTGAGGAAAAGAGTGAGAGGTGTGTTGTTGAGGGGGAGAGGAGAGAAACAGAAAAGAGGAGAGGAGAGAAACAGAAAAGAGTGAGGAAAAGAGTGAGAGGTGTGTTGTTGAGGGGGAGAGGAGAGAAACAGAAAAGAGGAGAGGAGAGAAACAGAAAAGAGTGAGGAAAAGAGTGAGAGGTGTGTTGAGGGGGAGAGGAGGGGGAGAGGAGGGGGAGAGGAGAGAAACAGAAAAGGGAGAGGAACAGATCACTGAGGAAGATACACAAAGACAATCAAAAAAGGGTGGGGGGGGGTTGGGGTTGGGATGCGAAGGCGGGGTGGGGGGGGGGTTGGGGTTGGGATGCGAAGGCGGGTGTGTGTGACCACCTTCGTTGAGAGCAAGCATATATTTAAAAACCTCTCCTTTATTTGAGGTTCTACAGTACAGCAGGTTCTACAGTACAGCAGGTTCTACAGTACAGCAGGTTCTACAGTACAGCAGGTTCTACAGTACGGCAAAATGCCAACAGAGACAATTAAATCATTATTAGGCTCATATGCTTCCCCAGGGAACTATAGCAGGCCTATCAACAACAGCGAATTGATCCATGTTTGCTTGAATGACGCATATGGAAACCACACACAAGGCTGTAAGAGCTCATTTGTTTTCAGGAATGGGTTTGGTTAAAGGAGCATTTAGTGATTTGGGTGATTTGGAAAAAACAGACATATAGCCTGGTCAAGGACTCCCCCTGTTGAGCCTGAACGTGTCATTTCCAACTCCATTGTCGGGGCATGGAAACTAATGGCTACTAATATTTACTATTCTCTGCCTATCGGGACGTAACTTGGACGGCGCTGAGTCAGGTTTTACCATACAGATTGGTGACCCAAAACCCAAAAAGTATTAAAGGCCTCACAAAACCCACCATGAAAACCCAACACAAACAAAAAGAATACAAGAAAAGGCTGTGTCAAGTTCAAAATCTTGACGTATTTTTTTCCAGTCTGCAAGGATGTTTTCAGTCTTTTGAATAGAATTCCATTTAGTTTTAGTCACATTTTAGTCTGTTTTAGGTCACATTCTCACCTAATACTTCGGTAGACTCAATGCGTATGGGCGGAGAATTTGGGATTCTTGCATATTTAATTTGCTGCGGTTTGCCTTCACACAGCTGTCATCCGCAGCAATTGGAAACGCAGCAGGGGGGACCTTTATCAATGTGTTCCATTCATAAACTAGCTTACACAGTGAAATCTATGGTGATAAAATTATACTCATAACGTGCATGTGTCGTGCCGTCTGGGACTGGACCCCCCTCTCTCTCGCTCTCTCACTATACGCACGCAGCCACACACTGTTCTTTTGGGCATGGAGGCACAGTGCTGAGCGCACTGATATAACAGACAGCAGCGCAAAATGTTTACACGTTTATTGAGATGAAAGTTCCTACTCCCCACTAGTCCCCACACAGTGACAGCACTCCATGTTTACTGCACGCACAGACAGACAGAATATTCTGTAGGCTATAATACTATTACACTGCACTGCAGTGTTTATGTGTTTTCTTAAGCAATTGATTAATGTACTCGTCCTCATTTCGATCAGGGCTTCAGTCTCCTCATTCGACCACGTCTATCCACAGTAACGGGACATCTTTGCGCTGCGTAAAATATGCCTTCTCCGTCTCCAACTGTGTTTAGCTCCTCATCCGCCACATTGTTTGCTTCATTTCCTTTATTTACTGCGGATTGCATTCACACCTGCACCGAATCGTAATCAAGTGCGATTGGAAGCGAAGCGAAACCCCCGTTTTTGCTCGGAGTAAAATGCGGTTCTTTGATACGCATTACGATTCGAATGAGCCTTCACACCTGCCAAACGAAGTGCACTTTCTGAAAATGCGCTTTAATTCGTTTTAATCGCAGCAAAGCTCTCTGGTATGAATGTGACCTTAGTCTAGTTTTAGTCGCCTAAATACCATAAGATTTTAGTCTACAGTTGATTTAGTCAACTAAAATGTATTTTGGTGATGCCTGATGGTGTGTGTGTGTGTGTGTGTGTGTGGGGGGGGGGGGGGGGTCCTTAAAAGAAACAGGCACAGAGAGAATCAGGGACCTTGCAGGAGAATTTGGACAATCTTTGAAAGACAGACAGACAGACAGACAGACAGACAGACAGACAGACAGACAGACAGACAGACAGACAGACAGACAGACAGACAGACAGACAGACAGACAGACAGACAGACAGACAGACAGACAGACAGACAGACAGACAGACAGACAGACAGACAGACAGACAGACAGACAGACAGGGGCAACAATATATATACGTCCTTGGTGAGTTTTCTGGTCCCCGGCCGCATGACTGCAAAATAAAATAAAGAAAAAGTGATGTTTCTGTTACTGACTGTCAACTTTATAAATGAGCTAATATAATATAATATAATGCTGAAGTGGGAAGAAAGGGTTGACGTGTCCCTCACGTCACGTCATCTCACTATGCAGTGACCTTGATGCAGAGGAGAGACCATGATTAGGTCCATTATGTCTTCTCTGTCCTCTCGCCTCACGTCTCCCTCGAGTCCTGTCAGAAGCATCACAGTGTATACGCCGGTGTGTGTCTCAGTTTGTCCTGTCAGAAGCATCACAGTGTATACGCCGCTGTGTGTCTCAGTTTGTCCTGTCAGAAGCATTACAGTGTATACGCCGGTGTGTGTCTCACTTTGTCCTGTCAGAAGCATTACAGTGTATACGCCGGTGTGTGTCTCAGTTTGTCCTGTCAGAAGCATTACAGTGTATACGCCGCTGTGTGTCTCAGTTTGTCCTGTCAGAAGCATTACAGTGTATACGCCGGTGTGTGTCTCACTTTGTCCTGTCAGAAGCATTACAGTGTATACGCCGGTGTGTGTCTCAGTTTGTCCTGTCAGAAGCATTACAGTGTATACGCCGGTGTGTGTCTCACTTTGTCCTGTCAGAAGCATTACAGTGTATACGCCGCTGTGTGTCTCAGTTTGTCCTGTCAGAAGCATTACAGTGTATACGCCGGTGTGTGTCTCACTTTGTCCTGTCAGAAGCATCACAGTGTATACGCCGGTGTGTGTCCTGTCAGAAGCATTACAGTGTATACGCCGGTGTGTGTCTCAGTTTGTCCCGGTGACATTGGTGTAAGGACCTATATGCCTATATGCTGCATTAACATCATGACATGTGCAGTACGCAGTTGCACCATTTAGTAAAATGTGTTGTCGTCATCATCATCATCATCTTCATCATCATCATCATGCTGGTGACAATTGGAGGACACCCATTAACTCTAATAGACATCAGCTCAGACTGAAAAAGGACAACTGCAGACAAGAAGTGGGCAGGTCCGCTAACCTTTTTGGCTTCTAGAGGGAAAATGACAGAGTTGGACGGCTTTTAAAATGAATCACCCATGTGACATTTGGCAGTCAGAGAGGTGCGAGTGGTCTTTTCCACCCTGTTGGTTTCCCCACCTACCACAACACAACACAACCTCCACTCCAACAACAACAACTGTAGCTGTACAGGTTCAAGAATGTCCACGCATCATACAGATGTCTGATATTGGTTTTATTTGTCATGCGACTTTCAACTCCTCCAGTCACCAAGACACCGTGAAAACTATAATAAGGAAACAATGACATTTTGTTCAGTTTTGAGTCCTTACACATTGTAAACAGTAATTAGAGAGTCCACACATGTGCATTGTACAAATGTACATGTACAAAGTCCATAGTTCTACATAACAGCAACATTAGGCACTTCACAACAAACACATTACACTCAAAAGAACACAATAAAGAATATGTACTGAACTTCCTTTTCCCTCTCAATAAAAGCTCTCGTAAGCGAGAGCTTTTATTGAGAGGGAAAAGGAAGTTGTCAAACCATTGCCTACAACATGACGTAAGCATATCATCCGGCTCCAGCCCGGATCATATACCGAAACGAAATGGTGCCCAGGCTACAACTTCTCTCCAGGAACTCAGTTCAACCTCTGACCCCTTACTGACAGGTGACGTCATGTGAGTGACGTGACACTTTAATCATGTGACTCCCTTTGCATAGGGTGCACTATTTATTGCCATTTTTAATTATATTTATTCATAATGAAATCAACCTTTTTATCCAAGTATGATCATAAATGTTGCACAACCAAAACCATATTTTATATAATTTAAGTTTATACCTGAAACCACTGTCTCTCGTTCTGGGACAGTTACAACAACAATAACGCTGTATGTGTGGGTTCATGGGGAAAAGTTGAACATGAAGAAGGAACGCAGTTCTCACACTGGTCTGTAGCTCCCAGAGGCACTATATTTTAGGTTACAAGTTCGTTTCGACCCGTGTGGGTCTTCGTCAGGTATGAAGGTACGAAGACCTGCATGGGTCCAAACATTGGAAGCACTGGGAGCACTGTCTCTGTCTCTCTCTTTCTCTTTCTCTCTGTCTGTCTGTCTCTCTCTTTCTCTTTCTCTCTGTCTCTGTCTCTCTCTTTCTCTCTGTCTCTGTCTCTCTCTTTCTCTTTCTCTCTGTCTCTGTCTCTGTCTCGCTCTTTCTCTTTCTCTTTCTCTCTGTCTCTCAAAAGCATCGATTGGTCAAGCAACTCATATTATACTTCCTATAATGCTCTTCATGACACAAGATTCTGAAAACATTCTTGTTTAATATTTCCCCCATAATGTACCCTTATAGCTGAACCTCATCATCACAAGGTACTGGATTTAAAACCTGGTTTATTGTGTTTAAACCCCACTGCCCTCAGTGCCCTGTCCTCCCTGGCTTTCTCGTCAATAAATTATAAATCTGTTCGAAATAACTTTAAAGAAAGGTTGTGTCCAAAATATGTCCACCAAGTTCTTTCTGCAATGGCTGCAAGTGGCAGATTATGCAATCATCAATATAGTGAAACACGTGTGCTGTGAGGCCCATCAATTCCTCGCTCCGTTGCTCGCCACCATGAGGTGGACCACATTCAGCTGTTTGTATTAAAGCTGTGATAAGGGCCTTGGGAATGGGAGGGGTTAGGGGACAATCAACTCCATGGTCATCCAACTATCGCACTATAAAATGAACACAACCATGCCAGTCCATCCGTTCGTCCTCGCCCATTTTTCTTCTCTTCTTGCACAATGCCAACATTTTTAAATTAAAACAGCTTCCTCACCCTGGTGTTCTGTACAGGGTATTCTTTGAGACAAATTTGGGGGCGTGGTCGAATCCGCCATTATTGTAGAGTCGAACAGAACAGCTTTCACCATTGAGATTTCGTCATTGTGCAAGTATTAACATCAACAATGCAATGGCTGTCGGTAATCAATACCAGCACATGAATGCATAAAGGAAATTTATCTGGACTATCAGGTAAATTAAAATGTTCTTGAGCTCAACTGTGGCCAAGCAGGCAAGCAGTCTTTATGGACTTTCTCTAAGTGCAACACACTCGCACACACGCATGCGCACACAGACAGACACACACACACACACACACACACACACACACACACACACACACACACACACACACACACACACACACACACACACACACACACACACACACAACCCCCATATAGAGTCGTGTCTCTCTGTTTTAAACATTCATACTATTGAGCTCCGGGTTCACAAGTCAATGAATTCTTTTAAGCTGGTCTTGATTGCATCACCACTCTGAGCACCTGGCTGGGAGGAGATAAGGAGCCTTTATCTTATTGCAAAGGAAAGTCAAGGGTCTGTGTGTGCTCATCTCTCCCTATACACTCTGAACCGCTCTCCATGCATTTCTACAGGCTGTGTGAGTTCATCTCTCCCTACACTCTGAACCGCTCTCCATGCATTTCTACAGGCTGTGTGTTCATCTCTCCCTATACACTCTGAACCGCTCTCCATGCATTTCTACAGGCTGTGTGTTCATCTCTCCCTACACTCTGAACCGCTCTCCATGCATTTCTACAGGCTGTGTGCTCATCTCTCCCTATACACTCTGAACCGCTCTCCATGCATTTCTACAGGCTGTGTGTTCATCTCTCCCTATACACTCTGAACCGCTCTCCATGCATTTCTACAGGCTGTGTGTGCTCATCTCTCCCTATACACTCTGAACCGCTCTCCATGCATTTCTACAGGCTGTGTGCTCATCTCTCCCTATACACTCTGAACCGCTCTCCATGCATTTCTACAGGCTGTGTGTGCTCATCTCTCCCTATACACTCTGAACCGCTCTCCATGCATTTCTACAGGCTGTGTGTGCTCATCTCTCCCTATACACTCTGAACCGCTCTCCATGCATTTCTACAGGCTGTGTGTGCTCATCTCTCCCTATACACTCTGAACCGCTCTCCATGCATTTCTACAGGCTGTGTGTGTTCATCTCTCCCTACACTCTGAACCGCTCTCCATGCATTTCTACAGGCTGTGTGCTCATCTCTCCCTACACTCTGAACCGCTCTCCATGCATTTCTACAGGCTGTGTGCTCATCTCTCCCTATACACTCTGAACCGCTCTCCATGCATTTCTACAGGCTGTGTGTGCTCATCTCTCCCTATACACTCTGAACCGCTCTCCATGCATTTCTACAGGCTGTGTTTGCTCATCTCTCCCTACACTCTGAACCGCTCTCCATGCATTTCTACAGGCTGTGTGCTCATCTCTCCCTACACTCTGAACCGCTCTCCATGCATTTCTACAGGCTGTGTGTGCTCATCTCTCCCTACACTCTGAACCGCTCTCCATGCATTTCTACAGGCTGTGTGTGCTCATCTCTCCCTACACTCTGAACCGCTCTCCATGCATTTCTACAGGCTGTGTGTGCTCACCTCTCCCTATACACTCTGAACCGCTCTCCATGCATTTCTACAGGCTGTGTGCTCATCTCTCCCTATACACTCCGAACCGCTCTCCATGCATTTCTACAGGCTGTGTGCTCATCTCTCCCTATACACTCTGAACCGCTCTCCATGCATTTCTACAGGCTGTGTGCTCATCTCTCCCTACACTCTGAACCGCTCTCCATGCATTTCTACAGGCTGTGTGTGTTCATCTCTCCCTACACTCTGAACCGCTCTCCATGCATTTCTACAGGCTGTGTGTGTTCATCTCTCCCTATACACTCTGAACCGCTCTCCATGCATTTCTACAGGCTGTGTGTGCTCATCTCTCCCTACACTCTGAACCGCTCTCCATGCATTTCTACAGGCTGTGTGCTGCTCATCTCTCCCTACACTCTGAACCGCTCTCCATGCATTTCTACAGGCTGTGTGTGCTCATCTCTCCCTATACACTCTGAACCGCTCTCCATGCATTTCTACAGGCTGTGTGTTCTCATCTCTCCCTATACACTCTGAACCGCTCTCCATGCATTTCTACAGGCTGTGTGCGCTCATCTCTCCCTACACTCTGAACCGCTCTCCATGCATTTCTACAGGCTGTGTGTGCTCATCTCTCCCTATACACTCTGAACCGCTCTCCATGCATTTCTACAGGCTGTGTGCTCATCTCTCCCTACACTCTGAACCGCTCTCCATGCATTTCTACAGGCTGTGTGCTCATCTCTCCCTATACACTCTGAACCGCTCTCCATGCATTTCTACAGGCTGTGTGTGTTCATCTCTCCCTATACACTCTGAACCGCTCTCCATGCATTTCTACAGGCTGTGTGTGCTCATCTCTCCCTACACTCTGAACCGCTCTCCATGCATTTCTACAGGCTGTGTGCTCATCTCTCCCTATACACTCTGAACCGCTCTCCATGCATTTCTACAGGCTGTGTGTGCTCATCTCTCCCTATACACTCTGAACCGCTCTCCATGCATTTCTACAGGCTGTGTGTGCTCATCTCTCCCTATACACTCTGAACCGCTCTCCATGCATTTCTACAGGCTGTGTGCTCATCTCTCCCTACACTCTGAACCGCTCTCCATGCATTTCTACAGGCTGTGTGTGCTCATCTCTCCCTACACTCTGAACCGCTCTCCATGCATTTCTACAGGCTGTGTGCTCATCTCTCCCTATACACTCTGAACCGCTCTCCATGCATTTCTACAGGCTGTGTGCTCATCTCTCCCTATACACTCTGAACCGCTCTCCATGCATTTCTACAGGCTGTGTGTGTTCATCTCTCCCTATACACTCTGAACCGCTCTCCATGCATTTCTACAGGCTGTGTGCGCTCATCTCTCCCTATACACTCTGAACCGCTCTCCATGCATTTCTACAGGCTGTGTGTGCTCATCTCTCCCTACACTCTGAACCGCTCTCCATGCATTTCTACAGGCTGTGTGCTCATCTCTCCCTATACACTCTGAACCGCTCTCCATGCATTTCTACAGGCTGTGTGCGCTCATCTCTCCCTATACACTCTGAACCGCTCCCCATGCATTTCTACAGGCTGTGTGTGTTCATCTCTCCCTATACACTCTGAACCGCTCTCCATGCATTTCTACAGGCTGTGTGTGCTCATCTCTCCCTACACTCTGAACCGCTCTCCATGCATTTCTACAGGCTGTGTGCTCATCTCTCCCTATACACTCTGAACCGCTCTCCATGCATTTCTACAGGCTGTGTGCGCTCATCTCTCCCTACACTCTGAACCGCTCTCCATGCATTTCTACAGGCTGTGTGTGCTCATCTCTCCCTATACACTCTGAACCGCTCTCCATGCATTTCTACAGGCTCTGTGCTCATCTCTCCCTACACTCTGAGCCGCGCTCCATGCATTGCTACAGGCTGTGTGCTCACCTCTCCCTACACTCTGAACCGCTCTCCATGCATTTCTACAGGCTGTGTGCTCATCTCTCCCTACACTCTGAGCCGCGCTCCATGCATTTCTACAGGCTGTGTGTGCTCATCTCTCCCTACACTCTGAACCGCTCTCCATGCATTTCTACAGGCTGTGTGCTCATCTCTCCCTACACTCTGAACCGCTCTCCATGCATTTCTACAGGCTGTGTGCTGCTCATCTCTCCCTACACTCTGAACCGCTCTCCATGCATTTCTACAGGCTGTGTGCTCATCTCTCCCTATACACTCTGAACCGCTCTCCATGCATTTCTACAGGCTGTGTGTGCTCATCTCTCCCTATACACTCTGAACCGCTCTCCATGCATTTCTACAGGCTGTGTGCTGCTCATCTCTCCCTACACTCTGAACCGCTCTCCATGCATTTCTACAGGCTGTGTGTGCTCATCTCTCCCTATACACTCTGAACCGCTCTCCATGCATTTCTACAGGCTGTGTGCTCATCTCTCCCTATACACTCTGAACCGCTCTCCATGCATTTCTACAGGCTGTGTGCTCATCTCTCCCTATACACTCTGAACCGCTCCCCATGCATTTCTACAGGCTGTGTGCTCATCTCTCCCTATACACTCTGAACCGCTCTCCATGCATTTCTACAGGCTGTGTGTTCATCTCTCCCTATACACTCTGAACCGCTCTCCATGCATTTCTACAGGCTGTGTGTGCTCATCTCTCCCTATACACTCTGAACCGCTCTCCATGCATTTCTACAGGCTGTGTGCTCATCTCTCCCTACACTCTGAGCCGCTCTCCATGCATTTCTACAGGCTGTGTGCTCATCTCTCCCTACACTCTGAACCGCTCTCCATGCATTTCTACAGGCTGTGTGTGTTCATCTCTCCCTACACTCTGAACCGCTCTCCATGCATTTCTACAGGCTGTGTGCTCATCTCTCCCTATACACTCTGAACCGCTCTCCATGCATTTCTACAGGCTGTGTGTGTTCATCTCTCCCTACACTCTGAACCGCTCTCCATGCATTTCTACAGGCTGTGTGTGTTCATCTCTCCCTACACTCTGAACCGCTCTCCATGCATTTCTACAGGCTGTGTGTGTTCATCTCTCCCTACACTCTGAACCGCTCTCCATGCATTTCTACAGGCTGTGTGTGTTCATCTCTCCCTACACTCTGAACCGCTCTCCATGCATTTCTACAGGCTGTGTGTGTTCATCTCTCCCTACACTCTGAACCGCTCTCCATGCATTTCTACAGGCTGTGTGTGCTCATCTCTCCCTATACACTCTGAACCGCTCTCCATGCATTTCTACAGGCTGTGTTTGCTCATCTCTCCCTACACTCTGAACCGCTCTCCATGCATTTCTACAGGCTGTGTGTGCTCATCTCTCCCTACACTCTGAGCCGCTCTCCATGCATTTCTACAGGCTGTGTGCTCATCTCTCCCTACACTCTGAACCGCTCTCCATGCATTTCTACAGGCTGTGTGCTCATCTCTCCCTACACTCTGAACCGCTCTCCATGCATTTCTACAGGCTGTGTGTGTTCATCTCTCCCTATACACTCTGAACCGCTCTCCATGCATTTCTACAGGCTGTGTGCTCATCTCTCCCTATACACTCTGAACCGCTCTCCATGCATTTCTACAGGCTGTGTGCTCATCTCTCCCTACACTCTGAGCCGCTCTCCCTGCATTTCTACAGGCTGTGTGTTCATCTCTCCCTACACTCTGAACCGCTCTCCATGCATTTCTACAGGCTGTGTGTGCTCACCTCTCCCTACACTCTGAACCGCTCTCCATGCATTTCTACAGGCTGTGTGTGCTCATCTCTCCCTATACACTCTGAACCGCTCTCCATGCATTTCTACAGGCTGTGTGTGCTCACCTCTCCCTACACTCTGAACCGCTCTCCATGCATTTCTACAGGCTGTGTGTGCTCATCTCTCCCTATACACTCTGAACCGCTCTCCATGCATTTCTACAGGCTGTGTGCTCATCTCTCCCTACACTCTGAACCGCTCTCCATGCATTTCTACAGGCTGTGTGTGCTCATCTCTCCCTATACACTCTGAACCGCTCTCCATGCATTTCTACAGGCTGTGTGTTCTCATCTCTCCCTATACACTCTGAACCGCTCTCCATGCATTTCTACAGGCTGTGTGTGTTCATCTCCCCCTACACTCTGAACCGCTCTCCATGCATTTCTACAGGCTGTGTGTGCTCATCTCTCCCTATACACTCTGAACCGCTCTCCATGCATTTCTACAGGCTGTGTGTGCTCATCTCTCCCTATACACTCTGAACCGCTCTCCATGCATTTCTACAGGCTGTGCGCTCATCTCTCCCTACACTCTGAACCGCTCTCCATGCATTTCTACAGGCTGTGTGTGCTCATCTCTCCCTATACACTCTGAACCGCTCTCCATGCATTTCTACAGGCTGTGTGTGCTCATCTCTCCCTATACACTCTGAACCGCTCTCCATGCATTTCTACAGGCTGTGTGTTCATCTCTCCCTATACACTCTGAACCGCTCTCCATGCATTTCTACAGGCTGTGTGTGCTCACCTCTCCCTACACTCTGAACCGCTCTCCATGCATTTCTACAGGCTGTGTGTGCTCATCTCTCCCTATACACTCTGAACCGCTCTCCATGCATTTCTACAGGCTGTGTGTTCTCATCTCTCCCTATACACTCTGAACCGCTCTCCATGCATTTCTACAGGCTGTGTGTGCTCATCTCTCCCTATACACTCTGAACCGCTCTCCATGCATTTCTACAGGCTGTGTGTGCTCATCTCTCCCTATACACTCTGAACCGCTCTCCATGCATTTCTACAGGCTGTGTGTGCTCATCTCTCCCTACACTCTGAACCGCTGTCCATGCATTTCTACAGGCTGTGTGTTCATCTCTCCCTATACACTCTGAACCGCTCTCCATGCATTTCTACAGGCTGTGTGCTCATCTCTCCCTACACTCTGAGCACTGCTTCTCAACCTTTATGGGCTGCAAGTCCTGCGACCCCTCCAAAATAATCATATTTGAACTGGGAACCCACCCACAATAATCAAAATGTAACTTGGACTTGAACTGGGGATCACACCCAAATAATCACCTTTGAACTGGGGACCCGCCACTCTGACAAGCCCTTGGGATATAGGAATTGAGCCATTACATTTAGTTTGACTCGGTTCATTACATTTAGTTTGACTCGGTTCATTACATTTAGTTTGACTCGGTTCATTACATTTAGTTTGACTCGGTTCATTACATTTAGTTTGACTCGGTTCATTACATTTAGTCTGACTCGGTTCATTACATTTAGTCTGACTCGGTTCATTACATTTAGTTTGACTCGGTTCATTACATTTAGTCTGACTCGGTTCCATTACATTTAGTTTGACTCGGTTCATTACATTTAGTTTGACTCGGTTCATTACATTTAGTTTGACTCGGTTCATTACATTTAGTTTGACTCGGTTCATTACATTTAGTTTGACTCGGTTCATTACATTTAGTTTGACTCGGTTCATTACATTTAGTTTGACTCGGTTCATTACATTTAGTTTGACTCGGTTCCATTACATTTAGTTTGACTCGGTTCATTACATTTAGTTTGACTCGGTTCATTACATTTAGTCTGACTCGGTTCCATTACATTTAGTCTGACTCGGTTCATTACATTTAGTTTGACTCGGTTCATTACATTTAGTCTGACTCGGTTCATTACATTTAGTCTGACTCGGTTCATTACATTTAGTTTGACTCGGTTCATTACATTTAGTTTGACTCGGTTCATTACATTTAGTTTGACTCGGTTCATTACATTTAGTTTGACTCGGTTCCATTACATTTAGTTTGACTCGGTTCATTACATTTAGTTTGACTCGGTTCATTACATTTAGTTTGACTCGGTTCATTACATTTAGTCTGACTCGGTTCATTACATTTAGTTTGACTCGGTTCATTACATTTAGTCTGACTCGGTTCATTACATTTAGTTTGACTCGGTTCATTACATTTAGTTTGACTCGGTTCATTACATTTAGTCTGACTCGGTTCCATTACATTTAGTCTGACTCGGTTCATTACATTTAGTTTGACTCGGTTCATTACATTTAGTTTGACTCGGTTCATTACATTTAGTTTGACTCGGTTCATTACATTTAGTTTGACTCGGTTCATTACATTTAGTTTGACTCGGTTCATTACATTTAGTTTGACTCGGTTCATTACATTTAGTTTGACTCGGTTCATTACATTTAGTTTGACTCGGTTCCATTACATTTAGTTTGACTCGGTTCATTACATTTAGTTTGACTCGGTTCATTACATTTAGTCTGACTCGGTTCCATTACATTTAGTCTGACTCGGTTCATTACATTTAGTTTGACTCGGTTCATTACATTTAGTCTGACTCGGTTCATTACATTTAGTCTGACTCGGTTCATTACATTTAGTTTGACTCGGTTCATTACATTTAGTTTGACTCGGTTCATTACATTTAGTTTGACTCGGTTCATTACATTTAGTTTGACTCGGTTCCATTACATTTAGTTTGACTCGGTTCATTACATTTAGTTTGACTCGGTTCATTACATTTAGTTTGACTCGGTTCATTACATTTAGTCTGACTCGGTTCATTACATTTAGTTTGACTCGGTTCATTACATTTAGTCTGACTCGGTTCATTACATTTAGTCTGACTCGGTTCATTACATTTAGTTTGACTCGGTTCATTACATTTAGTCTGACTCGGTTCATTACATTTAGTTTGACTCGGTTCATTACATTTAGTTTGACTCGGTTCATTACATTTAGTCTGACTCGGTTCATTACATTTAGTTTGACTCGGTTCATTACATTTAGTTTGACTCGGTTCATTACATTTAGTTTGACTCGGTTCATTACATTTAGTTTGACTCGGTTCATTACATTTAGTTTGACTCGGTTCATTACATTTAGTCTGACTCGGTTCATTACATTTAGTTTGACTCGGTTCATTACATTTAGTTTGACTCGGTTCATTACATTTAGTCTGACTCGGTTCATTACATTTAGTCTGACTCGGTTCATTACATTTAGTTTGACTCGGTTCATTACATTTAGTTTGACTCGGTTCATTACATTTAGTTTGACTCGGTTCATTACATTTAGTCTGACTCGGTTCATTACATTTAGTCTGACTCGGTTCATTACATTTAGTCTGACTCGGTTCATTACATTTAGTTTGACTCGGTTCATTACATTTAGTTTGACTCGGTTCATTACATTTAGTTTGACTCGGTTCATTACATTTAGTTTGACTCGGTTCATTACATTTAGTTTGACTCGGTTCATTACATTTAGTTTGACTCGGTTCATTACATTTAGTCTGACTCGGTTCATTACATTTAGTTTGACTCGGTTCATTACATTTAGTTTGACTCGGTTCCATTACATTTAGTTTGACTCGGTTCATTACATTTAGTCTGACTCGGTTCATTACATTTAGTTTGACTCGGTTCATTACATTTAGTTTGACTCGGTTCATTACATTTAGTCTGACTCGGTTCATTACATTTAGTCTGACTCGGTTCATTACATTTAGTTTGACTCGGTTCATTACATTTAGTTTGACTCGGTTCATTACATTTAGTCTGACTCGGTTCATTACATTTAGTTTGACTCGGTTCATTACATTTAGTCTGACTCGGTTCATTACATTTAGTCTGACTCGGTTCATTACATTTAGTTTGACTCGGTTCATTACATTTAGTTTGACTCGGTTCATTACATTTAGTCTGACTCGGTTCATTACATTTAGTTTGACTCGGTTCATTACATTTAGTTTGACTCGGTTCATTACATTTAGTCTGACTCGGTTCATTACATTTAGTTTGACTCGGTTCATTACATTTAGTCTGACTCGGTTCATTACATTTAGTCTGACTCGGTTCATTACATTTAGTCTGACTCGGTTCATTACATTTAGTCTGACTCGGTTCATTACATTTAGTTTGACTCGGTTCATTACATTTAGTCTGACTCGGTTCATTACATTTAGTTTGACTCGGTTCATTACATTTAGTCTGACTCGGTTCATTACATTTAGTCTGACTCGGTTCATTACATTTAGTCTGACTCGGTTCATTACATTTAGTTTGACTCGGTTCATTACATTTAGTTTGACTCGGTTCATTACATTTAGTTTGACTCGGTTCATTACATTTAGTCTGACTCGGTTCATTACATTTAGTCTGACTCGGTTCATTACATTTAGTTTGACTCGGTTCATTACATTTAGTTTGACTCGGTTCATTACATTTAGTTTGACTCGGTTCATTACATTTAGTTTGACTCGGTTCATTACATTTAGTCTGACTCGGTTCATTACATTTAGTTTGACTCGGTTCATTACATTTAGTCTGACTCGGTTCATTACATTTAGTTTGACTCGGTTCATTACATTTAGTCTGACTCGGTTCATTACATTTAGTCTGACTCGGTTCATTACATTTAGTTTGACTCGGTTCATTACATTTAGTCTGACTCGGTTCATTACATTTAGTTTGACTCGGTTCATTACATTTAGTCTGACTCGGTTCATTACATTTAGTTTGACTCGGTTCATTACATTTAGTCTGACTCGGTTCATTACATTTAGTTTGACTCGGTTCATTACATTTAGTCTGACTCGGTTCATTACATTTAGTCTGACTCGGTTCATTACATTTAGTTTGACTCGGTTCATTACATTTAGTCTGACTCGGTTCATTACATTTAGTCTGACTCGGTTCATTACATTTAGTTTGACTCGGTTCATTACATTTAGTTTGACTCGGTTCATTACATTTAGTTTGACTCGGTTCATTACATTTAGTTTGACTCGGTTCATTACATTTAGTTTGACTCGGTTCATTACATTTAGTTTGACTCGGTTCATTACATTTAGTTTGACTCGGTTCATTACATTTAGTCTGACTCGGTTCATTACATTTAGTTTGACTCGGTTCATTACATTTAGTTTGACTCGGTTCATTACATTTAGTTTGACTCGGTTCATTACATTTAGTTTGACTCGGTTCATTACATTTAGTTTGACTCGGTTCATTACATTTAGTCTGACTCGGTTCATTACATTTAGTTTGACTCGGTTCATTACATTTAGTTTGACTCGGTTCATTACATTTAGTTTGACTCGGTTCATTACATTTAGTTTGACTCGGTTCATTACATTTAGTCTGACTCGGTTCATTACATTTAGTTTGACTCGGTTCATTACATTTAGTCTGACTCGGTTCATTACATTTAGTCTGACTCGGTTCATTACATTTAGTTTGACTCGGTTCATTACATTTAGTCTGACTCGGTTCCATTACA
>NC_139699.1:3410154-3524852 GCF_964188405.1 Protomyctophum parallelum
TCGAATTGCAGCCGTCCGTAGGTGCCCTTTGATAGCCGTTTTGAAGGAGTGTCTTAATGACTGTTGGTAGGGCGTTCCACATTTTGGTGGCATAGGAGCGAGAATAATTTAGTCCCAAATGTGTGCCTAATCTGGGTTGTACATGGTTTGTTGCACTCCCTCTGGTGTTGTGGGTGTGGACTTCGTTAACATTAAGGAAGTATTTAGACAGGTACATGGGTATCTTGGTGGTGTATCGAATCTTGTGGACCAGACCCATTGCAAGATGCTGTACTCTGTCGTCGACCCTAAGCCATTCCAGCCTGTCAAAGTGGGCAGGGGTGAGGTGGGTTCGGGGGGTGAGGCCAAGTAGGTGCTGTGGTACCAAGAGGTGCATGCATAGTCGAAGAAATCTTGTACGAGGGTCGAGGGCTCCTGTTAGGGTCTTCAAGGTGTTTTTGTTGACCAGTGAGGAGATCCTGTAAAGGAATCTTGTTAAGCAAACATTAGGCTCTCAATAATTAACTCAAGTCATCACAACCTAAACACCTTACACCAGGTGCAATCATTAGACTGGGAAATGTTTTGTCTTCCCCACCCAGTTATGAAGAAGGGACACATTTCCCATTCATAGACGGGGACCGTCTTCTATAGTGCATCTTGCAATGGGTCTGGTCCACAAGATTCGATACACCACCAAGATACCCATGTACCTGTCTAAATACTTCCTTAATGTAAACGAAGTCCACACCCACAACACCAGAGGGAGTGCAACAAACCATGTACAACCCAGATTCGGCACAAACAAGGGACTAAATTATTTTCGCTCCTATGCCACCAAAATGTGGAACGCCCTACCAACAGTCATTAAGACATGTGAATCCATTGACTCCTTCAAAACCGCTCTCAAAGGGCACCTACGGACGGCTGCAATTCGAAACTGGCCTCTGTAAAATCTGAATCCCCCCCCCCCCCCCCCCCCTCACTGTATATTGTATCTTTTCCCTTTTTTGCTTCCCATATGATGAATTCCTGTTCTGTTCTTTAGCTACATAGAAATGTCTATTTGTATGTCTCTAAATGTTTGTATGTCTCTAAATGTTTTGATGAATTGAACAATGTGGACCCTGTTGTAAACAAGTGTAATGCTTAATTGGGTCGTCCATGCACAGTTAACAGTCTTTGTATTGAGTTTGTGCTTAAAATGTACTGTAAATTCTACAAACTGTTAATAAAGATTTCAATCAATCAATCAATCAAAAAGCTTGTCTTCTACTTCAGGCCACTGGAGCAATGGGGGGTCACTCTGGGGGGCACGGTGGCACAAAAATGGGTTACAAAATCGTGGGACAAAAAATATAAATTATTTAAAAAAAAAATGGGGGTCACTCTCAGTCCTAATTCTCAGGTCACAACTTGTAACCTCTAGATTATATAGAACACCAACCTCCCCTGCTGTCATGTGCCCTGTGCCCTCATAAAATAGTCCCTATATAAAGACTGTTTGTGTTCTTCAGCTGATGGCTATCTCCTAATGAGCCGCTGTCAGACAGAGAGGGGAGGCCATGGCGCAAACAAGAGAAGTAATGGACTATTGACCTCTGGAGGACTATCTCTGCCCATCACTGCCTCCATTTCCTCCTCCTTCCCTGCATGTCTGTCTGAATGCCCCCGCGGCCGCGCAGATGCCTACATGTTTTGTTATTTAATCTGCGTATGTGTGTGTGTGTGTGTGTGTGTTTGTATGTGTGTGTGTGTGTGTGTGTGTGTGTGTGTGTGTGTGTGTGTGTGTGTGTGTGTGTGTGTGTGTGTGTGTGTGTGTGTGTGTGTGTGTGTGTGTGTGTGTGTGTAATGTGTAATAATCTACTTGTCTGTGTCAGCTGTGTGCAGTTCAGATACCCGTCTTTCAGTGACATCATCGTTTAGGCAGATTTTTTTAAACAATATTAAAAACATATATATTTAGTATGGATGCACGGTATTGATTTTTTTAAACCGATATCGATAACTTCTTGCTTCTCAAGACCGATACCGATAATAAACATATATAGACACATACATTAAAAAGACATACTAGTGAGTAACAGTACATTTAACATAGCTTTGATCTAAGCAAACACAATATATCATGATACCTATGACGTCAGCAGATACAATCAGCAGATACAGAAACAAATAATAATTTAGACGAACTGCAAGCATATGAAAATGTATAAAATAAAGAATATATATATATATATATATATATATATATATATATATACAATATATTATCAGAGCTATTAATAATGTTATCGGGACGATAATCATCGTGCATCCCGAATATTTAGATATTTAGTTGTATTATGGTGAGAACGATGAGGAATAGAAAGTCTGCAGTTTGTAGTAGCTTGGATTCCCCATCGATGATGTCACTGGTGGACGGGTTTTTGAACTGCCCACAGGCCTCCTATACACTGACACGAAACAAGACAGGAACGCCCAAAAACGTCACAGCCGGTTTATTAACAAGACAGGAACGCCCAAAAACGTCACAGCCGGTTTATTAACAAGACAGGAACGCCCAAAAACGTCACATCCGGTTTTTTACCCTGGGCAGAATTTTCTATGGCTGCCAATGCAACTTTTGTTTTGAAAATGCCGCAAATTGCATTGCAGTGAACGAGAGCAAATCACAAATCACAAATCTTACCCTGGGGGGTGGGCGGAGCCGCGGAGTCGCAGCTGACGCCCCTCCCTCCGCTCTGATGACGCGTTGTTATGTCAATGTATGAGACACAGACAGAAAGAAAATTGGTATTTTATCATCAACAGAGGAACAATTATATGAAGATAGGTTGAAAAGTGGTGAAGTCGTAAGTAAGTCTAGAATTCAAAATGTACTTAAGTAAAAGTACAAAAGAATTGGCATAAAAATGTACTTAAAGTACCAAAAGTAAAAGTACTCATTATGCAGAATATCCCATTTCAAGTTTTCAAATGTAGAAACATCTTTTGAAAGTAGCAGATCTATACAAGCTTAATCATAATCGGCTATATTCAAATGGCCAAAATGTATGTAGGGTAATAAAGCAATAAGCCACAAGAGGTCTCAGGTTACCGGGTATTTTATAATGGCTGAGAGGCGTAGTGAGACACAACGCATAGATACTATGTTAAGGCCAGCTTTGGGTTCATTGCAAACAGACCACTAGGGGGGCGAGCCCAACTCGTTTGCGATGGTTTTTGAAAACCTTCTGCCTATACCTATTACCTAACACCATGCCAAAAATCTAAAACTTGTCACCAAGTGCACGATTTTAACGAATTGCGACCCAGCTATACACTTTGTGCCGCTTTGCGCCCACAAGAGCGAGCCACACTTCCTTGTTTTTACTCAGACGGCGCTTGATGTTTTTATGAGACCGCCCAGAGCCACACATTCACAGTCATATGAGCGCGGGCGGTGCTTAGACTTAGTGTTTGTAAGGCAATCAAGTGCTCCCCTTATTGTTATAAAGTGATTGAAGGTATGGATTATCGTGAGATTTACCATGGCAACCAGCCAATGAGAATGAAGTATTTAGGACTAACCGTTTTAGAATATATGTTTTGTAATAATAATCAAATCTACAAAGTAATTAGTAACTAAAAACTGAACCAACACACAGGCATCGATCACAAGGACGCCACACACTAACATAATATGTGGATGTACTAATGACGCAGGAGAACCAGGACTAGTCTATACGGCCCCACATTAAATGGCATTTTACAATTTATATTGTAAAATCAATGTTAATTTAACTCTGAGGTTCCATTTGTACACTCTCAGAGTTACAGACCCAAAACGGTCCATTTGGGTCCAAACTATCATTTAGCATGGGGACCCCCTGGAACTCCCTCAAGGACCCCTGGGGGTCCCCGGACCCCACTTTTGGAACCACTGCTATAGAGATCACCGTTTCTATACAAACCATGAGCTTCTATATCCAAATCGCCACAGTTTCTAAATCCCCATTCTATCCAATTAAGTCATCACAGTTGACATAATATACTGTATCTTTTACTGCATTGAGACTAGAATGTGGCCATTAGCCGTCTATGACATCATAGGGGTATCTCTGACTCACCACATATCAGTATATAGAGGCTACACCAGGCAACATCACTGCCAACAGATCTGCTTTCAATCAAAAGTCACAGCAGTCATTTAAATTATTATCTGATCTAAGCTGATATATGTCCTAAACGGTTTGATATCTGTTCTAAGCTGATGTTCCATTGTTTCGTTTTTCAAACAATAGCTCAATTCATTTTGGAATTGGACTCAACAATAAACAGAAGGATATCAATGTCAAGTTTTGACATGGTCAGAAGAGAAATGGAGAGCTCTTTGCCCAATGAAAAAAAAACGAATGCTTGGAATGGATTCAGCATCAGGAAAACCCTTTAGTTTGCTACTTAAAGCATAAGGAAATGTAGAAAATATTGCCTTATAAGGATGTCAATGGTGGCCCTAATGTACAGGCCATTTTCAACACGTTCCCCTCAGACAATTCCACTTTTTTTCTGTTATTCAGGATATACAGTATTGAAGATGCAAAATCAGCTGAGTTTGGTTTTTTTGCAATTAGATTTAGTTTCCTGTACCTGCGTCAGTAATTATTTATACTGTAACAAACTGTATTGCAGAACAAAAGGAAAACACAAAACTATTGCTTTTGATTACAATAATTTATCTGACATAAACTTCATCAACCAATATAATAATTCAATTGAACAATCTAGATTTCAAAGTACAAATGTTCAATCTCCGAAGTCCCACATCGTAATGCAAAAGTACAGTAATTGAACCAAAAATTGTAGATCTTCTATTTCCCAAAAATCAAGTAATCCATAAAGTTATCAAAGGCAATGCATTGCAAAAAATACTGGAAATCTTGGAAGCTCCCCCTATGATCAAACCTCCCCCTATGATCAAAGCTCCCCCTATCAAAGCTCCCCCTGTGATCAAACCTTGTCAACAGAAAATGAATGACCCTGGTTTAACTACACAAAATAAAACATATTTTCCGTACACTATGCATTTCGGGTTAAATATTCAACCATATTTTAACCAATACATTCCCTTGTATGTTATGTTTCATTTTCCTTCAATACTCATACCTGACAGGAAATACATTTCTTCACACATTTATGTGGCAGTGTCACATAAATAACTACTCAATGCAAGCTGTGTTGTCTAACCTCAATGTGTTGTCATGGTATCAGCTACAAGTGTCCTCAAGTGTTGAAAAATGTCCATATGGTTTATGTTAATTTACCGTGGTCCGAGGTGGAAAGCCTGGTGACGCCAGGTTAACTCAAGCCTTTCAACTAGTCTAAACCGACGCCAGTGCACCAACCAGCTATGTCCGTCTGCAATGAAGAAATACTCTGTTTAATACAAGTAAAAGTCAGGAATTCAAAATGTACTTCGTGAGTAAATAAAAGTACAAAAGTATTGGCATCAAAATGTACTGGTGATGTATTTTTTAATAATCAAAATTGACAAAGTAACTAATAACGTTTTCAAATAACTGTAATGGAGGAAATTACTCAAGTAAAGTACAAATAGGCCTACTTCAAAATTTTACTTAAGTAAACGTAATGCAATTAGTACATCTAAATGTAATTAGTTACTTTCCAACCCCTGGTAGAATGACAGATGGGTGGGTTGATGAGACAAGGCAGTACAGGGAGACTTTGGCTCTGTATTTATAGAGCTGGTCATACGACATGATGACGTACACACAGACATAACGTAGTGTACTTACTGTATACGCTCTGCTCTGTCCATGATGACGTACACACAGACATAACGTAGTGTACTTACTGTATACGCTCTGCTCTGTCCATGATGACGTACACACAGACATAACGTACACACAGACATAACGTAGTGTACTGTATACATGACGTACACACAGACATAACATAGTGTACTGTATATACATGACGTACACACAGACATAACATAGTGTACTGTATATACATGACGTACACACAGACATAACATAGTGTACTGTATACATGACGTACACACAGACATAACATAGTGTACTGTATACATGACATACACACAGACATAACGTAGTGTACTGTATATACATGACGTACACACAGACATAACATAGTGTACTGTATACATGACGTACACACAGACATAACATAGTGTACTGTATACATGACATACACACAGACATAACGTAGTGTACTGTATATACATGACGTACACACAGACATAACATAGTGTACTGTATACATGACGTACACACAGACATAACGTAGTGTACTGTATATACATGACGTACACACAGACATAACGTAGTGTACTGTATACATGACGTACACACAGACATAACATAGTGTACTGTATATACATGACGTACACACAGACATAACATAGTGTACTGTATACATGACGTACACACAGACATAACATAGTGTACTGTATACATGACATACACACAGACATAACGTAGTGTACTGTATATACATGACGTACACACAGACATAACGTAGTGTAATGTATACATGACGTACACACAGACATAACGTAGTGTACTGTATACATGACGTACACACAGACATAACGTAGTGTACTGTATATACATGACGTACACACAGACATAACGTAGTGTACTGTATATACATGACGTACACACAGACATAACGTAGTGTAATGTATACATGACGTACACACAGACATAACGTAGTGTAATGTATACATGACGTACACACAGACATAACGTAGTGTACTGTATACATGACGTACACACAGACATAACGTAGTGTAATGTATACATGACGTACACACAGACATAACGTAGTGTACTGTATACATGACGTACACACAGACATAACGTAGTGTAATGTATACATGACGTACACACAGACATAACGTAGTGTAATGTATACATGACGTACACACAGACATAACGTAGTGTACTGTATACATGATGTACACACAGACATAACGTAGTGTACTGTATACATGACGTACACACAGACATAACGTAGTGTAATGTATACATGACGTACACACAGACATAACGTAGTGTACTGTATACATGACGTACACACAGACATAACGTAGTGTAATGTATACATGACGTACACACAGACATAACGTAGTGTACTGTATGCATGACGTACACACAGACATAACGTAGTGTAATGTATACATGACGTACACACAGACATAACGTAGTGTACTGTATACATGATGTACACACAGACATAACGTAGTGTACTGTATACATGATGTACACACAGACATAACGTAGTGTACTGTATACATGACGTACACACAGACATAACGTAGTGTACTGTATACATGACGTACACACAGACATAACGTAGTGCAGAGGCGCAAGACGGACCGAACGCTAGGGGGGGACAAATAGCGGCGCCGCAAAGCGGCGCCGCCGAAAAATCCGTCCCCCCCGTCCCCCCCACCACCCTAGGGGAGGGGGGGATGGGGGGGTCTAACCACAAAAACGTGGGGTTATGGTTAGGGTTTGGGGTCGGACTACATAGAGGTTGTTCCAGTGACTCAATGTACATACAAAACTGCGTTTTGGCACAGTTATTATTATTATTATGAAATACCTGGCTGTGATTCCTCCTCCTCCCCATTTGTCTCAAAACGTAAAAGTTTAACCACATTATCAGCAGCGCCTCGAACAGGTCAAAACTCACTGACCATCTGATCTGTAAGTTAGCCTATCCTATATAAAATGTACAACACCTGGGAAGTTTTCAGGAGAGGATGTTTTAACATCAACATATATAGTTAGTGTTAAACCCATGCAACTCGAGAGGAAAGAAAAACCTGCAGCGCCTTACCTGCATGTTGACAGTTGTGCTTATTTGCTTAATAGCTGCGTGACCGGTGTCGATTTCCCCAAATCCCCCAAAATAATAATATAATTCCCAAAGTGGGGTCCGGGGACCCCCAGAGGTACAACTACATGATAGTTTGTGGCATGTCATGTGGACGCTCTCAGTTTTTTAAATTAACATTGATTATCAATTATCACCGCTAGACATGGCATTACAATAGGGTCCGTCCGAGCTGTATACATCTTCTCTTATGGGGGTCCTTCTCTTCTCTTCAAATGGGGGGGGGGGGTCCGCAGGCTAATACGTGTCCATTTGGGGGTCCTTGACATGAAAAGGATAAAGTAAATAAATCCATTCATCTACTGATCGTCTGACGGTGCCAAAGTGGTGCGTGACACCAAAAGTGGTGTCCTATTGAATTCTGTTCCTGTATTATTAGAATCATTACAGAGTGCAAAGCACATTGGGTCACTGATTGCGGTGTAACAACTCCCAACTTCCGAAAGTTGAGAGAACGGGCCAAACCATTTTGGGATTTAAACAGGGGTGGATCAAATATATGCTTCAAAATATATCGCGTTTATGAACGCAGGATTTCAAAAGTATTACTCCTAAGATAACTTTGGAGCCAGGGGGGATACAGGGGGGGACCCCCCCAGCCAGGGGGGACCCCCTAACTCATCTGGGGGGGACCAATGTGACGCTGGCAGGGGACGAAACCCCTCCGTCCCCTACCTTATTGCGCCCCTGACGTAATGTACTGTATACATGACGTACACACAGACATAACGTAGTGTAATGTATACATGACGTACACACAGACATAACGTAGTGTACTGTATACATGACGTACACACAGACATAACGTAGTGTACTGTATATACATGACGTACACACAGACATAACGTAGTGTACTGTATACGCTCTGCTCTGTCCAGCCAACTAAGTACCGACTCCTCCTCTTCTCACTGCCTCCCTCCCCCCTCTTACCCCTCTTCCTCCCCTCACTCCCCCCCCTCTCACCTTCTTCCTCTCCTCCTCTCTCACCCTCTTCCTCCCCTCCCTCCCCCTCTTCCTCCCCTCCCTCCCCCTCTCTCACCCTCTTCCTCCCCTCCCTCCCCCTCTTCCTCCCCCTCTCTCCCCCTCTTCCTCCCTCTCTCACCCTCTTCCTCCCCTCCCTCCCCCTCTTCCTCTTCCTCCCCTCCCTCCCCCCTCTCACCCTCTTCCTCCCCACCCTCCCCCTCTTCCTCCCCCTCTTCCTCCCCCTCTCTCACCCTCTCCCTCCCCTCCCTCCCCCTCTCTCACCCTCTCCCTCCCCTCCCTCCCCCTCTCTCACCCTCTCCCTCCCCTCCCTCCCCCTCTCTCACCCTCTTCCTCCCCTCTTCCTCCCCTCCCTCCCCCTCTTCCTCCCCTCCCTCCCCCTCTCTCACCCTCTTCCTCCCCTCCCTCCCCCTCTTCCTCCCCTCCCTCCCCCTCTCTCACCCTCTTCCTCCCCTCCCTCCCCCTCTTCCTCCCCTCCCTCCCCCTCTCTCACCCTCTTCCTCCCCTATCTCACCCTCTTCCTCCCCTCCCTCCCCCTCTTCCTCCCCTCCCTCCCTCCCCTCTCACCCTCTTCCTCCCCTCCCTCCCCCTCTCTCCCCCTCTCTCACCCTCTTCCTCCCCTCCCTCCCCCTCTTCCTCCCCTCCCTCCCCCTCTCTCACCCTCTTCCTCCCCTCCCTCCCCCTCTTCCTCCCCTCCCTCCCCCTCTCTCACCCTCTTCCTCCCCTCCCTCCCCTCTCTCACCCTCTTCCTCCCCTCCCTCCCCCTCTTCCTCCCCCTCTCTCCCCCTCTTCCTCCCCTCCCTCCCCTCCCTCCCCCTCTTCCTCCCCCTCTCTCACCCTCTTCCTCCCCTCCCTCCCATCTCTCCCCCCTCTTCCTCCCCTCCCTCCCATCTCTCCGCCTCTTCCCCATCACTATCTCCCCCCTCTTCCTCCCCTCCCTCCCCCTCTTCCTCCTCTCTCCGCCTCTTTCCTCCCCTCCCTCCCCCTCTTCCTCCCCTCCCTCCCCCCTCTCTCCGCCTCTTTCTCCCATCACTCTCTTTCTCTCCTCCCTCCCCCTTTCCTCCCCTCCCTCCCCCTCTCCCTCCCCCCTCTTCCGAATCAATCTGCAAGCTCACAACGCGTCACACTGTGACACGTCACGTTGTGACCTCGGCTATTTTCGGAGCACAACCAAACATAAAAGGACTTGTCTTTTAGTTCTCCTGGAACATTTTTATCTCGTTTTTATTTGTTGATGAAATTGTCAGTATATTTAGTCTTAGTCAGCTTAGTTTTAATTGAGTTTTTGTGGTCATAGTTTTAGTCAACGGAATCAGCACTGCCTCTATCCCACTACAGTTCTCTCTGCCTCTATCCTACCGTATACAGTTCTCTCTGCCTCCCTCTCCTCCTGCCTCCCTCTCCTCCTGCCTCCCTCCTGCCTCCCTCTCCTCCTGCCTCCCTCCTGCCTCCCTCTCCTCCTGCCTCCCTCTCCTCCTGCCTCCCTCTCCTCCTGCCTCCCTCCTGCCTCCCTCTCCTCCTGCCTCCCTCTCCTCCTGCCTCCCTCCTGCCTCCCTCTCCTCCTGCCTCCCTCTCCTCCTGCCTCCCTCTCCTCCTGCCTCCCTCCTGCCTCCCTCTCCTCCTGCCTCCCTCTCCTCCTGCCTCCCTCTCCTCCTGCCTCCCTCCTGCCTCCCTCTCCTCCTGCCTCCCTCTCCTCCTGCCTCCCTCCTGCCTCCCTCTCCTCCTGCCTCCCTCTCCTCCTGCCTCCCTCCTGCCTCCCTCTCCTCCTGCCTCCCTCCTGCCTCCCTCTCCTCCTGCCTCCCTCTCCTCCTGCCTCCCTCCTGCCTCCCTCTCCTCCTGCCTCCCTCCTGCCTCCCTCTCCTCCTGCCTCCCTCCTGCCTCCCTCTCCTCCTGCCTCCCTCTCCTCCTGCCTCCCTCTCCTCCTGCCTCCCTCCTGCCTCCCTCTCCTCCTGCCTCCCTCTCCTCCTGCCTCCCTCCTGCCTCCCTCTCCTCCTGCCTCCCTCCTGCCTCCCTCTCCTCCTGCCTCCCTCCTGCCTCCCTCTCCTCCTGCCTCCCTCTCCTCCTGCCTCCCTCCTGCCTCCCTCTCCTCCTGCCTCCCTCCTGCCTCCCTCTCCTCCTGCCTCCCTCTCCTCCTGCCTCCCTCCTGCCTCCCTCTCCTCCTGCCTCCCTCTCCTCCTGCCTCCCTCTCCTCCTGCCTCCCTCCCGCCTCCCTCTCCTCCTGCCTCCCTCTCCTCCTGCCTCCCTCCCGCCTCCCTCTCCTCCTGCCTCCCTCTCCTCCTGCCTCCCTCTCCTCCTGCCTCCCTCTCCTCCTGCCTCCCTCTCCTCCTGCCTCCCTCCCGCCTCCCTCTCCTCCTGCCTCCCTCTCCTCCTGCCTCCCTCTCCTCCTGCCTCCCTCTCCTCCTGCCTCCCTCTCCTCCTGCCTCCCTCTCCTCCTGCCTCCCTCCCGCCTCCCTCTCCTCCTGCCTCCCTCCTGCCTCCCTCTCCTCCTGCCTCCCTCCCGCCTCCCTCTCCTCCTGCCTCCCTCTCCTCCCGCCTCCCTCTCCTCCTGCCTCCCTCTCCTCCTGCCTCCCTCTCCTCCTGCCTCCCTCTCCTCCTGCCTCCCTCTCCTCCTGCCTCCCTCCCGCCTCCCTCTCCTCCTGCCTCCCTCCTGCCTCCCTCTCCTCCTGCCTCCCTCTCCTCCTGCCTCCCTCCTGCCTCCCTCTCCTCCTGCCTCCCTCTCCTCCTGCCTCCCTCTCCTCCTGCCTCCCTCTATTCCTGCCTCCCTCTCCTCCTGCCTCCCTCTCCTCCTGCCTCCCTCTCCTCCTGCCTCCCTCTCCTCCTGCCTCCCTCTCCTCCTGCCTCCCTCTCCTCCTGCCTCCCTCTCCTCCTGCCTCCCTCTCCTCCTGCCTCCCTCTCCTCCTGCCTCCCTCTCATCCTGCCTCCCTCCTGCCTCCCTCTCCTCCTGCCTCCCTCTCCTCCTGCCTCCCTCCTGCCTCCCTCTCCTCCTGCCTCCCTCTCCTCCTGCCTCCCTCTCCTCCTGCCTCCCTCTCCTCCTGCCTCCCTCCTGCCTCCCTCTCCTCCTGCCTCCCTCTCCTCCTGCCTCCCTCCTGCCTCCCTCTCCTCCTGCCTCCCTCTCCTCCTGCCTCCCTCCTGCCTCCCTCCTGCCTCCCTCCTGCCTCCCTCTCCTCCTGCCTCCCTCCTGCCTCCCTCTCCTCCTGCCTCCCTCTCCTCCTGCCTCCCTCTCCTCCTGCCTCCCTCTCCTCCTGCCTCCCTCCTGCCTCCCTCTCCTCCTGCCTCCCTCTCCTCCTGCCTCCCTCTCCTCCTGCCTCCCTCCTGCCTCCCTCTCCTCCTGCCTCCCTCTCCTCCTGCCTCCCTCCTGCCTCCCTCTCCTCCTGCCTCCCTCTCCTCCTGCCTCCCTCCTGCCTCCCTCCTGCCTCCCTCCTGCCTCCCTCTCCTCCTGCCTCCCTCCTGCCTCCCTCTCCTCCTGCCTCCCTCTCCTCCTGCCTCCCTCTCCTCCTGCCTCCCTCCTGCCTCCCTCTCCTCCTGCCTCCCTCTCCTCCTGCCTCCCTCTCCTCCTGCCTCCCTCTCCTCCTGCCTCCCTCCTGCCTCCCTCTCCTCCTGCCTCCCTCTCCTCCTGCCTCCCTCTCCTCCTGCCTCCCTCTCCTCCTGCCTCCCTCTCCTCCTGCCTCCCTCTCCTCCTGCCTCCCTCCTGCCTCCCTCTCCTCCTGCCTCCCTCCTGCCTCCCTCTCCTCCTGCCTCCCTCTCCTCCTGCCTCCCTCTCCTCCTGCCTCCCTCTCCTCCTGCCTCCCTCTCCTCCTGCCTCCCTCCTGCCTCCCTCTCCTCCTGCCTCCCTCCTGCCTCCCTCTCCTCCTGCCTCCCTCTCCTCCTGCCTCCCTCTCCTCCTGCCTCCCTCTCCTCCTGCCTCCCTCTCCTCCTGCCTCCCTCTCCTCCTGCCTCCCTCTCCTCCTGCCTCCCTCCCGCCTCCCTCTCCTCCTGCCTCCCTCTCCTCCTGCCTCCCTCTCCTCCTGCCTCCCTCCTGCCTCCCTCTCCTCCTGCCTCCCTCTCCTCCTGCCTCCCTCTCCTCCTGCCTCCCTCTCCTCCTGCCTCCCTCTCCTCCTGCCTCCCTCTCCTCCTGCCTCCCTCCCGCCTCCCTCTCCTCCTGCCTCCCTCCTGCCTCCCTCTCCTCCTGCCTCCCTCCCGCCTCCCTCTCCTCCTGCCTCCCTCTCCTCCCGCCTCCCTCTCCTCCTGCCTCCCTCTCCTCCTGCCTCCCTCTCCTCCTGCCTCCCTCTCCTCCTGCCTCCCTCTCCTCCTGCCTCCCTCCCGCCTCCCTCTCCTCCTGCCTCCCTCCTGCCTCCCTCTCCTCCTGCCTCCCTCTCCTCCTGCCTCCCTCCTGCCTCCCTCTCCTCCTGCCTCCCTCTCCTCCTGCCTCCCTCTCCTCCTGCCTCCCTCTATTCCTGCCTCCCTCTCCTCCTGCCTCCCTCTCCTCCTGCCTCCCTCTCCTCCTGCCTCCCTCTCCTCCTGCCTCCCTCTCCTCCTGCCTCCCTCTCCTCCTGCCTCCCTCTCATCCTGCCTCCCTCCTGCCTCCCTCTCCTCCTGCCTCCCTCTCCTCCTGCCTCCCTCCTGCCTCCCTCTCCTCCTGCCTCCCTCTCCTCCTGCCTCCCTCTCCTCCTGCCTCCCTCTCCTCCTGCCTCCCTCCTGCCTCCCTCTCCTCCTGCCTCCCTCTCCTCCTGCCTCCCTCCTGCCTCCCTCTCCTCCTGCCTCCCTCTCCTCCTGCCTCCCTCCTGCCTCCCTCCTGCCTCCCTCCTGCCTCCCTCTCCTCCTGCCTCCCTCCTGCCTCCCTCTCCTCCTGCCTCCCTCTCCTCCTGCCTCCCTCTCCTCCTGCCTCCCTCTCCTCCTGCCTCCCTCTCCTCCTGCCTCCCTCCTGCCTCCCTCTCCTCCTGCCTCCCTCTCCTCCTGCCTCCCTCTCCTCCTGCCTCCCTCTCCTCCTGCCTCCCTCTCCTCCTGCCTCCCTCCTGCCTCCCTCTCCTCCTGCCTCCCTCCTGCCTCCCTCTCCTCCTGCCTCCCTCTCCTCCTGCCTCCCTCTCCTCCTGCCTCCCTCTCCTCCTGCCTCCCTCTCCTCCTGCCTCCCTCTCCTCCTGCCTCCCTCCTGCCTCCCTCCTGCCTCCCTCTCCTCCTGCCTCCCTCTCCTCCTGCCTCCCTCTCCTCCTGCCTCCCTCTCCTCCTGCCTCCCTCTCCTCCTGCCTCCCTCCTGCCTCCCTCTCCTCCTGCCTCCCTCCTGCCTCCCTCTCCTCCTGCCTCCCTCTCCTCCTGCCTCCCTCTCCTCTGCCTCTATCCCACCGTATACAGTTCTCTCTGCCTCCCTCTCCTCCTGCCACCTTCTTTCTCTCACACATCCCAGATCCCACCATCTCTCTCCTCCTCCCCCCTTTATCTTCCTCTGTCCCTCCATCCCGCCTCGCACCACAGCTTTGTATTATCTCTCACTCACTTTGTCAACCTCCCTCCCTCTGCCTCATCACCACTCCCTCCCTCTCTCTGCCTCATCACCACTCCCTCCCTCCCTCTCTCTGCCTCATCACCACTCCCTCCCTCCCTCTCTCTGCCTCATCACCACTCCCTCCCTCTCTCTGCCTCATCACCACTCCCTCCCTCTCTCTGCCTCATCACCACTCCCTCCCTCTCTCTGCCTCATCACCACTCCCTCCCTCCCTCTCTCTGCCTCATCACCACTCCCTCCCTCCCTCTGCCTCATCACCACTCCCTCCCTCTCTCTGCCTCATCACCACTCCCTCCCTCCCTCTCTCTGCCTCATCACCACTCCCTCCCTCCCTCTCTCTGCCTCATCACCACTCCCTCCCTCCCTCTGCCTCATCACCACTCCCTCCCTCTCTCTGCCTCATCACCACTCCCTCCCTCCCTCTCTCTGCCTCATCACCACTCCCTCCCTCCCTCTCTCTGCCTCATCACCACTCCCTCCCTCCCTCTGCCTCATCACCACTCCCTCCCTCCCTCTCTCTGCCTCATCACCACTCCCTCCCTCCCTCTCTCTGCCTCATCACCACTCCCTCCCTCCCTCTGCCTCATCACCACTCCCTCCCTCTCTCTGCCTCATCACCACTCCCTCCCTCTCTCTGCCTCATCACCACTCCCTCCCTCTCTCTGCCTCATCACCACTCCCTCCCTCTCTCTGCCTCATCACCACTCCCTCCCTCCCTCTCTCTGCCTCATCACCACTCCCTCCCTCCCTCTGCCTCATCACCACTCCCTCCCTCTCTCTGCCTCATCACCACTCCCTCCCTCCCTCTCTCTGCCTCATCACCACTCCCTCCCTCCCTCTCTCTGCCTCATCACCACTCCCTCCCTCCCTCTGCCTCATCACCACTCCCTCCCTCCCTCTCTCTGCCTCATCACCACTCCCTCCCTCCCTCTCTCTGCCTCATCACCACTCCCTCCCTCCCTCTGCCTCATCACCACTCCCTCCCTCTCTCTGCCTCATCACCACTCCCTCCCTCTCTCTGCCTCATCACCACTCCCTCCCTCTCTCTGCCTCATCACCACTCCCTCCCTCTCTCTGCCTCATCACCACTCCCTCCCTCTCTCTGCCTCATCACCACTCCCTCCCTCTCTCTGCCTCATCACCACTCCCTCCCTCTCTCTGCCTCATCACCACTCCCTCCCTCCCTCTCTCTGCCTCATCACCACTCCCTCCCTCCGTCTGTGATGAAAGAGAGAGTTCTGAATGAAGTAGAACAGAGAGGAGGAGTGTGTGTGTGTGTGTGTGTGTGTGTGTGTGTGTGTGTGTGTGTGTGTGGAGGGGGGGGGGGGTGCAGTGGGAGGTGGGTTGTCCCCCTTATAAGTAGGAGCAAGCTCTGGGCTTCCACGTAGATCAACAAGACACCACGTAAGACAGAGAGAGAGAGGGAGAGAGAGAGAGAGAGAGAGAGGGAGGGAGGCAAGGACACGTATACTTGCTCATAGGCTCAGAAACCTGCTCTCACACACACACACACACACACACACACACACACACACACACACACACACACACACACACACACACACACACACACACACACACACACACACACACACACATACGGTACACACACAAACACACACGCATAAACGCGCGTGCACACACGCGCACACACACACACGCACACGCACACACACACACCCACACACACACACACACACACACACACACACACACACACACACACGTACACAAAGAGAGAGGCAAGGACTGCACACTCTCTCTCTACCACCTTCAGGGATCCTATACTCCCGGCAAGCACCTTTTCACCAACACAGGTAAGGCCATATTGATGGATGGATGGACAGACGGACAGGCTTTATGTATGTTATGACCAGTCACATGTCAGTTTGACCCCTGACATGTTTGAATGTAAACCTGTTTCATATCAAGGTCCATCATTTATTTGGCATTTGAGCCACGGACCACCTTTTTGAAGAGATGTTTCAAAGCGTGGGATATTTTGTTGTCGTTGGATACGACTTTGATCAAAATGACAATAATTCTTCTACATTCTCAAATTGTGTAGAATATTTGTAAATAAAGTAATAGAGATGTTTAACAATAATTCAACTCTTGAAAAACCAGACCAAATAATGTAACGCTCTTGAGAGTTATTGATCTATAACGGTCCATTTGGTTATCAACTCTCCATCATTTATAGCTGGGGACCACCCGGAACCCAGCTGGTGGTCCCTGGACCACTGATTGAGAACCACTGCCATAGCAGTTTGAGCCCTGACATGTGTGAATGGAAGGCAAAGGTTTAGTATGTTGATTGTTTGTTGTTGCTTTGGTTTGCTTTGGTTTAGGTCAGTATGGTCCATGCAAAAGTTTAATTTTTGAAAAGTTTTGCACTGAGATTTGTTCAAACGGATCATGTTGGAATCTGAATCGATGGGACAATTATTTAAAAATGTCCTATACTGTATATTGGAAGCCTAATTTAAAATGGTTGAACCTTGACAGGAGACGCGTTGTATGAGTCAGAGATATCCTGCTCTGAGGTTTGGAAAACTCAAAAGTGGAATAAAACTATTTAACAGAATCAAAAGGCAATACAACATACAATGTATGCTTTCAGTTGTTATTCACATGTGCTATATTTGCATTGCTTTTTTAACTTGCCAACTTCAATGTCATTTAAATAAATAATATCGGCATGAGCAAGAAGGCAATTATTAAAGGAAACAAAAAGAGAAAAAAAGGAAAGAAATCAGTACTCAACACAATAGAAAACTATTAGACCACATGTGTGTCATTATTCGTACGTTATTGTCAATTATACTATTTATGGAATGTTAATATGTTGACTGGTTGCAGTCTGTGTCATGCTGAACTCTTAATTGTCTAGTTAAACGGAAAAGACCTCTGGGGATTTTCAGCACTGTACTGACTAAGCGCTCTAATAGACTCTAATAGTTCTCGGCTTGACTGTTTTGGCTTGACTGTTCTGTTCTTGGCTTAATTATGATCCTCGATGACTATTTATGTATTTGATTTATTACCATGTGTTGTTCTTTCTTACTGTAAGTCGCTCTGGATAAAGATCGTCTGCTTAATGTCTAAATTGTAAATTGTCTAATACATCCATATACCCTGCATGAACCCTCAGTCCTACTGCAGCGGTGCAGTACGTTGTTCAGACTAGTCGTTGGTCCGACAAATGACAACCCACCTCATCTCCTAACCTATAACCATAACCAACGCATAACCATAACCAAAACCAACCAACCCACCTCATCTCCTAACCTATAACCATAACCTATAACCATAACCCACCTCATCTCCTAACCTATAACCATAACCAACGCATAACCATAACCATAACCAACCAACCCACCTCATCTCCTAACCTAACCATAACCCACCTCATCTCCTAACCTAACCATAACCCACCTCATCTCCTAACCTATAACCATAACCTATAACCATAACCTATAACCATAACCATAACCAACCAACCCACCTCATCTCCTAACCTATAACCATAACCGCAAGCACGGGAGCAGAGGCTAGACTAATGCCCTGTCTGAATTACATGCAGTCCCCCTACTGCAGAGGTCCTGTACGGAACTGAGATAAAAGGTTCTGAAACTCACATAAAATACATTTTACGCAATTCATCATGAAACAGAGTGTGAAATATGATTGTCTGGACAGATGTCCTAACTGTGATGTTATTTGTAATAATGTATTACACCAAAATGTCAAAAGATAGTGCTCTCTTTAACAGAGCTGTCTACGTACACAATCAAATCCAGAGTATTTCTTATTTAACTAATTCATTTAACTTTGACATTAAATTAACACTATTTTACTTTGTAGAAGGCTACTAAGAGTTTCTCTTGATGTTGGCTGTATATTACACTACTGCTGTAGTGTATGTTGTTACCAATCACCGGTAATTAAACCCAGCTGCGCTGTGAATGCGTGGCATTAGAACCTTCTAACAAAATGGACAGATTTAACATCATCCACGACCCAATCCGACTACTCACTCATTCTTGAGATGAGGGACAAAAGTGGAAAAAACATGTCCCACACATAAGAGCCTTATTATTGTTAAAAATAAATTAATTTAATAAAAATAAAAGCACTTGCAAAGTTAAATGTAATACAGTTGTGTATTATTATGCCATTAATTTCATTATTATTGTTTTCATATGCCATCTGAATTAGTTAAAAGCAGGCGCTGTACCCAAAAACGCCTGTATTTAGCCTGTCCCCAGCAAGTGGTCATAATTTCAAACTGCTAAAAAAGTGTCTAATACTGTCACAATCACATAAATATACATACTAAATTAAAGTAGATTGTCAACAACATAGCAAACAATATACACAATAATTTTAATTTATATTTTCCATTAGATATCTCATATCAAATGTGTGTCCCACGTCTCCCGTCAACTCCGTCAGGTTTTTTAAAAGTCTTAAATTAATCAGAAAATATTGTCGACAGATTTAGCCTGAAGACTCCTTTTCCAAGTCCCGTTTGTATTTGTTGCAACAGTGGAGCACCTGGTCTGACAAGCATTCAATTGTTTGATATTTTAAACAAACAATGTTGATATCAGGGTGGTCACAGCTTTTACATGTCAACTCCGTCAGGACATTATTATGATCTTTGTTAAGAATTCCAAAATAATGTTTATTATAAAAGTTTAGGGTTAGGTTTAGCTAACAAATGAAGCAAAAACAAAATGGCTACATTGTACTACAGAGGGTTAAGATGAAAACAAATGACATTTTGTCAACTCCGTCAGACGTCAACTCCGTCAGGTTTTGTGTCTGACGGAGTTGACACGTATCTGACGGAGTTGACAAAAGTGTTACTAAAACAATAAAATTATAGTTTTTGAATAATGGGACGTATTCTAATTTGGCACACAGTTATTGCATGCCTTAAGGAACATTTTTGGCTATAGGGCCATCACAGATTTGTCTCGTGGTGACCATGGCAGCCATTTTCCAAAATTGCCGCCACCTGATGTTATTTTACAATAACTCAAGTTCTACACCACCTAGGATCTTGATTCTGGTGACTAAGACTACATTTTCAAGGATGAGGGATACAGTGGTACAATTTAGATTTTCCCTGTGACCATGGCAGCCATATTTCAAAATGGCCGCCACCTGCTGTTATTTTACAATAACTCAAGTTCTACACCATCTAGGATCTTGATTCTGGTGACTAATCATACATTTTCAAGGATGTGGGATACATTGGTACTATTTAGATTTGTCCTGTGACTATGGCAGCCATTGTTTTTCAAAATGGCCGCCACCTGCTGTTATTTTACAATAACTCAAGTTTTAGACCACCTAGGATCTTGATTCTGGCGACTAATAATACATTTTAAAAGATGAGGAATACAGTGGTACTATTTAGATTTGTCCTGTGACCATGGCAGCCATTGTTTTTCAAAATGACCACCAACCTGCTGTTATTTTACCAATAACTCAAGTTTTAGACCACCAAGGATCTTGATTCTGGTGACTAATCATTACATTTTCAAGGATGAACTTTCTCTGGGAGGGGTCAGGGCTTATTTCAGGTGCAGGTTGAGTTGCTACTGACAGGACATTAAAAGGAGGTGGGCTTTCTGGCCTTTGACTTGTCCCTTTCAGGTACAGATGCACAGTTTGACTTCACTGGCCACTGCAGTGTGGCGTTGATCTTGGTCGCCTCCTGCCAGTGTTTCTCCATCCTTCTCATGACCTCTGTGTTCTGGGGCTCTGTTATAGTCAACTTACATTGTCTTGGCTGGAGATTGCTTTCCTGCAGGGTCCAGCCCAGTCTTGTGCAGATGGCTGCTGGCCCACCTGGAGGCCCCAACCTCACTTGTTCGGTTGGTGTGATTAGGTGGGGTGGTCTTCCCCAATCAGGATGAAGGGTTTAACCCTTTCAAACGGCAGTCTGGGCCCAGGCCGTAGCGTAACGGTCTGGGCACCGGACTGGTAATCCAGTCGCAGTGTGCCGCGGGTTCGACTCCCGGACCCGACACGGCCTTTACTGCATGTCATCCCCCATCTCTCTCCCGTTTCCTGTCAGCCTACTGTCTGTCCCTTCAAAAATCAATAAAAGGCGTAAGCCGCAAAAAAAATATCTTAAAAAAAAAAAAAAAAAAACGGCAGTCTGGCCAAGTGTCTGTATTTAGTTGTGAGGCTAGATACAGGATACGATTTCTCACCCAGCCCCAGGTGACTTGAGGTGAAGGCTCCTTTGATTTGGTAACATTGCTTTGGTTGACATGCTGGGGACACAGAACGACACTGATGCCTTCAGTGTCTGCACATCCTGCCTGATAGTCCTGAAGGCAGATCTTCTGTCTTCAGTCTTTCGCTCACTGTTCACTGCTCACTGTTCACCTCAAGCAGGTCTTCAAGGTGTTTGCCTTTGCACAGGCTATATGGCTAGGACTCGTGCTTCAACAACTCAGAGAACTCCAACATGGTGTTGGTTGCTCCTGGGCCGCAGAGCATTGTGCGGCAGAATTCAGCTCTCATCTCTGGTGGCAGCTTGTTGAAGAGTCGTGCAACATGTGAGCCGCATCTAAGTTCTGTGTCTCCCTCTGGGCCTAGGGTAGACACTTGCTATTTTCCGTAACACTAATTGGTGGGGCTGTCCAAACTTGTTGTTTAGTTGTCAATCGGGTCTCTGTTGGTGAAGTCGGGTCTAGGTGGTCTAGAAGATGAGTTAGTCAGGGGATATTAATACAATCTGGTAATACATTCCTTATCAAGAATTTTCTTCACCAATGTGTTTGGAAGGGTGTCTACTAACATATCCCACATTGCTTTATATTCAACCACCCTAGGGGAACTTTTGACAGCTGCTGAAAGTTGGGGTACCATCAACAACCTATATAAGGCAAAATGTTCATTATGCTTTAAGTAGCATGTGACATGTCAAACTAGGGAGTTTTCATGATTCTGAATGCATTCCAAATATTAGCTATGCACGAAGAACACTCCTTGGGCTGAAAACGGCCATAGCCGTCATCACAAAATGAGGTCAGCCCATTTGGGCAAGTGGATATATGGCCGAATTTAGCCCAAGGGGTTTGACCCCTAGTTTGGCCATAGCCACTTGGTATGGTACCCAACTTTCAGCAGCTGTCAAAAATGTTCAATAGAAACCAATGTGGGTTAGTAGACACCTTTACAAACACATTGGTGAAAAAATTCTTGGTAAGAAATGTATTCACAGATTTAACATTATTCTGATAATATTCCCTGACTAAATTGGTAAAATAATAGCAGGTCCACCATTTTTGAAAATGGCTGCCATTGTCACAGGATAAATCTAAATAGTACAACTGTATTCCTCCTCCTTGAAAATGTAGGATTAGTCACCATAATCAAGATCCTAGGTGGTGTAGAACTTGAGTTATTGGGAAATAACAGAAAGTTGGCGGCCATTTTGAAAAATGTCTACCATGGTCACAGGACAAATCTAAATAGTACCAATGTATCCCACATCCTTGAAAATGTATGATTAGTCACCAGAATCAAGATCCTAGGTGGTCTAGAACCTAAATCAGTTAAACTTGTCAACTCCGTCAGATGTTCGTCAACTCCGTCAGACGTTCGTCCCATGATGTTTTTGTTAATTTACAAAGAAATAGAAAATTCGATGTTAAATCTTTTGTGCTTATGTATTGAAACACCAACTGAAATGATACGTAATGATGTTTTTTTTTTTTTTTTACATGGTTTTCATGTTATAATATTGAAAATAAAGGTTGAAATGACGGATTTGAGAAATTGGATATTTCATAATAGTGTGATATTGGAACAAAACAATATTAAAAGAATTGTATTACTTAACTTGATTCCTGAAAGCCATTATAAGATAACTGAGGACTTTATATTATTGTTGAAATTATCAAATTCAATTAAAAGGGATTTTAGTGTGTCTGACGGAGTTGACAAGAATCAGGTATTAAGTGCATAAATGTCCCATTTTAGAAAGAAATGTTATGCGAAAAACCTGTTCCTTCTCAAGATTGGTAGTTGAGACCTGTGTCTACAAATACATCTATTTGATTTGAATGCATCTTAAAAAAAAAAAAAATCTAGTTTGAAAAAAGTTTTGTCCCTTATCTCAAGAATGGGTGTACTACGACCTTAGATCAGAGGAGAAGAGCTGTTTAAATGATTACTAAGTGGAGGAAAATAATCAAACAAATCTTTTATTTAGTTAAACAAGATAATGAAATATGATTGACCTGAAGCAAGGCCTACTTGTAACCAAATCACGTCATGTTAACAGTGAATCTACAGTAACATAGCTACTCCTATTGTATATGGTTCCATATGAAACCGTTTAAAGGAGGAAATGTTTTTTCCCATTCCATGCAGAATTAACCTTTTTTTGTAAGAAGGGAAGACTGTGTAGTTACTAGTTGCTCAACCGGAAGAACACACATAAGTCTCTCTGATCATTCTAATTAGAAGCCCATTGATTTTGTGTTCCATAGAATCAATGAAGAGCAGAGACCAGGCTATTACTTTCTATAAATACCTCACCCCAAGGTTAATAGGCTTGTTAAAAGCATTTGGAAGACAGCAGACAATTAAGCAGCTGTGGTCTTTTTTTAAGGCTTCTTTGGAATGATTCTGAAGAAGACTTTTTAGTCAAAATGTTAATCAATAGCTTTGACTGGGAGCGCTGTAAGCCTTTTAGTTTGACGACTTTTTTTATTATTATTTATTTTTTATTTAGCTGGACCTGCACCTATCTTCAAGTGGATGTGCCACTTCTATTTTGTATTTTCCTTTATGTCATCATGAGTACAATATTCACCGTAAAGGTCCTTAGGTCCATTAGCCCACTATAATGGTGAGAAGCAGTGTACCGTACGTGTGTGCCTCTGTGTGTATATGTAAGTATTTTATCATGCTGGAGGTAATTTGGGTGAGTGCAGGTCAGTTAATCAGAGTGGGCCTTCTCCATATAGGTCTCTTCTCAACAGAGGATTATTTTTTAGGAGAGAGGCTCTCCCCTGAAGATAACCCAGTCAATATATTGACTGTAATTTGTTAAGTTTCCTTCTTTCTTTCTTTTCTTCTAAGGAGTGCGCCGACAACCGATTTCACCTATGACCCATGATGAAATACCACAAGTCAGAGTAGGAGAGACCCTCAGAGGAGCCTGTTCCCACTAGGAAGATCCTCTGAAGGTGGTCTACTCTGTACAGCCTCAGGGGACAGCTAAGTGTTGACCATGTGGTCGGCAGTCTGCTCAAGCTCGGGATGCGTACTAAGATCAGACCCGCCAACAGACCGACATGCGGAAACAATGGTCGCACTACCGCTCGACCTGCGCTGCGCCCGCGCTTGCGCTTATGTTTAGGTTAGGGTAGATAGGTTGTCGATGTGGGACTAATGACTGTCTCGCATGCTGCGCTAGCTGTGTGTCTGCCAGGAGATTCAGAGACGATGCTGCGCTAGCTGTGTGTCTGCCAGGCCATTCAGAGACGATGTGCAGCAGCCGACCCCAGTACGCCGTGGTTCATTCAGAAGGGTCCATTGCCGGCGTGATACAGTAGAGTAGGTCTTCTCCCTCAATAGGCCTACCGTCTTTTGGGTCCCAAATGTGGTTACACGTGTCTGCTCCCCTTCATGACAGAAATTGATTTAGCTGCATAAAAAGCACAGCACGTGGTCTTTACTGTACATGATTACTTTATGGCTTATCTGTGACGGCTTATGGCTTTACAGTTATGTTTGTTTCTTTATTTTTATAAAATGGAGAAAAACTAGAATGAAAAACAGTAGGGTGTCCGGGTTGCTCAGCCTCTCAGTAGCTCACGTAAGATGCATATATGATGCATAGTTGATAGTTCACATCTGGATCATCGCAATCTGCCCTTTCTGCTCGTTCCCCGTCTGACTTCCAGATTTTGCAGACCCTGAGTAGGGGGCGGGGCCACCTGGCCTGGTGGGGATCTGAGACCCTGAGTAGGGGGCGGGGCCACCTGGCCTGGTGGGGATCTGAGACCCTGAGTAGGGGGCGGGGCCAACCTGGCCTGGCGGGGATCTGAGACCCTGAGTAGGGGGCGGGGCCAACCTGGCCTGGCGGGGATCTGAGACCCTGAGTAGGGGGCGGGGCCAACCTGGCCTGGCGGGGATCTGAGACCCTGAGTAGGGGGCGGGGCCAACCTGGCCTGGCGGGGATCTGAGACCCTGAGTAGGGGGCGGGGCCAACCTGGCCTGGCGGGGATCTGAGACCCTGAGTAGGGGGCGGGGCCAACCTGGCCTGGCGGGGATCTGAGACCCTGAGTAGGGGGCGGGGCCAACCTGGCCTGGCGGGGATCTGAGACCCTGAGTAGGGGGCGGGGCCACCCTGGCCTGGCGGGGATCTGAGACCCTGAGTAGGGGGCGGGGCCAACCTGGCCTGGCGGGGATCTGTGCTCGCAGCGGGGTGCGCACTTTTCTAGTTACTACTGTTGTTGCTGCTGTGCGTCTCTCTCTCTCTCTCTCTCTCTCTCTCTGATTGGCCAATTTGGAAAATCTTGCAGCACCATAATATGCATTTAGGCTATTAAAGATGAAGTGTGTCAAATCAAATCAAATCAAAAGTGACGGTTACAAAAAGCTGGTGCCAGTAGGTCTACAAAACAATCACATCAAGTCAGACTGCTTAGCAGTAAACGGACAATCAGTCAGTCAGCCAAAGGCTGCCCTGAAACTCTTCATTTTAACACGCCTTAAAGGAATCAGTCAGCCAAAGGCTGCCTGAAACTCTTCATTTTAACACGCCTTAAAGGAATCAGTCAGCCAAAGGCTGCCCTGAAACTCTTCATTTTAACACGCCTTAAAGGAATCAGTCAGCCAAAGGCTGCCCTGAAACTCTTCATTTTAACACGCCTTAAAGGTATATTCAGTGATTTCACTTAATTCAAATATCACTTATTTTTTTGTTTTGTTGTGATAATCCTCCCTAATATAGAGTGTGCTGGCCATATAAGGAGTTCCTCCCTGTCCCCAGTTAACCCCTGGGGGTCAGAAAACCTTAGGTTTCGTTTTTGACTCTCTATCCTGATTGGACAAAAGGCTGGGTCCCACAGCCAAAAACGAAACCTAAGGTTTTTTGAGTGAAATCACTGAATATACCTTTAATTATAGCGAGTTCAACTTTTGCGGAACAAAACAAAACACTAAAGACAAGAATAGCGTGTAAGTCAAGAACATGGTGACACCAAACCTTTTGGCACCAGCATTCAGACCACACACTCACCATCTCCATGAACGGTGTGTAACACACTGCCAGTGAGCACAGGCGCTAACACTTGTTTAAATAGTAGAGGGACAGGGCAGATGATTGGTCCCACACATGGCAACAGGACCTAGACTGAAAGCTGATATCAGTGTTCCACTCTCCAACCATGAACGCATAGGCATATAGATAAGTATTATTTCATACAGAAGGATGCTCTTCCTGCTTTCTTTGTCGCACCTCCAACGGTGACATGGAGGACTATGCATGGCAGGGGCGTCCTCTTCCCTGAGCCCAGCCTAAGCCTGACCGCATACCATATATATATATAATATAAAATATATATTTATATTATATTATTACATTATTATCTTAACATAATACCATTATGTAACAGTGTGTATAGTCATTAGGCCGGAACCACCAAACCGGAATTACCCAAAATAATTCCATGCGATCATTTTAGGGCCTGTCCAATAAACGCCTTGCTGCGTCTGAAGCAGACAAGTTTCTTCAAGCACTTATTGGAATAGTTTGTTTTACATCCATCTTTAATTCCAACTCGTAGCGACTGGCGAGACTAAAAACAAACAGGGGGGGGACCAAAACAAAGCGACACCGGGGAAAAAAATGGAACCACCAGAGGTTGTTTTTTTGTTGTTAATTTTTCTCATGCGGTCTAGACCACACAGGCGATTTTGGAACACAGACCAGGCTTTCCTCAGAGGTGGAAAGTCGCGGTGACGCGAGGTTAGCTCCATGGTAACCTTCTCAATGGAGCAGCTGAATGGAGTCCAGGAAGCCGTCAATATTCTCACCTGTATTCCTCCACTCTGAACATTAGAGGTTAGCGGGTCACTGTTCCCTGCGGGTGGACAGAGTTAGCAGCTGTCTTAAAGGAAAGAAACAAGACAGGCGCTAATCCTAGGGACAATGGTCATGATGCAATAGGGTCGTCACCTGTCTTTTTGTGGGTGTTAGGATTAAAAAGAACACAGATGGATTGAATTCAATAAGCTACTTCCACCTGTTTTCACGTCAAACCACAAATTGACGTAATCGATCATTACATGAATGTAATGATGGGTTGCACTTCTTTCAAAGTCATGAGCGAAGTAGGGACATTTTGTGTGTGTGTGTGTGTGTGTGTGTGTGTGTGTGTGTGTGTGTGTGTGTGTGTGTGTGTGTGTGTGTGTGTGTGTGTGTGTGTCCACCACTGTGGATAAAAAATAAAATAAATGTGACCTGTCTGAAGTTAGTGGTGCAAAAAAACTCTTCCCATCATGCACTCTTCCCATCATGCACCTGTGCACAGTGTGAAGCTCAACAGCGCCACTTTGTCTCCTGTTGGTACCCTAAACATACATACATAGAGACAGACATTGCTGGGCATTGGAGTGGCTGCACCCTATGGCTGCACCACTCAAAAATGTATGAGAAACCCAGTATTTGGCCATGATGGTATAAACAAATTCAGTCCAGCGCATGGGCGGCATGGCCAGAGGAACAGCCATGATTGGTCAATGAGCCATATGTGCCGCTATAGTGCCGATGGTTCCTCAAGCTCAATTTAACCCATTCTGAACGGGCACCCATTTTGGTGTCAGCATCACGTTATGCTTTAGCTATTGAAAAATAGCTGCTATTTTTGAAAAATCGAAGAACGACTGACATTTTTTGAATCTGATCTCAGGTCAGAATGGGTTCATCAGACCAGTGTGTGTCCGGCGGAAACCTTCGTATGAATCTGATCTCAGGTCAGAATGGGTTAACTGCAGTATTTGAGGCTGACAGGAAGTATAAGGCTGCCCAGGGGACTCCCTCCTCAGCGACAGAGAGAGATTACAACCGCATGACTCAGAACGTCTGGTGGCCACGTCTGGGGAAATGGAGCCAAAGAAGAAAGATAAATTGGTGAAATGCCCCCTCTTTTCCCCCTCCATTATTTTTATGGCAGCTTTAGATTACACAGAATGACATTAAATTAATGATGATTTATGTTCAGATTCCACTGAACATAATATATGGCACGCTGTGCAATTCAGTCAGATATATTTGGCAGACCGCAGTGTGTAAATTCCTTACTTGCCTCGAAAGGTAAACGGCATTTGTTTTAATGTTCACATTTTAGATAGGATTGGAAGACTTGATACGGAGCCCCGGAGTGACAGCCTGACACTCAATTTTCATTTTGTTTCCCACGGCAGCCGTATCCGGGATAGAGACACACGGGGACTACAAATCCCACGCACCCAAATGAGACAGCGGCCCCACTTCTGCTCCGATAGAACGCTGCACTGCAGGCCAGCCCATAGAATACCTTCTGGTCCGTTAGAACGCTGCACTGCAGACCAGCCCATAGAACACCTTCTGGTCCGTTAGAACGCTGCACTGCAGGCCAGCCCATAGAATACCTTCTGGTCCGTTAGAACGCTGCACTGCAGGCCAGCCCATAGAATACCTTCTGGTCTGTTAGAACGCTGCACTGCAGACCAGCCCATAGAATACCTTCTGGTCTGTTAGAACGCTGCACTGCAGACCAGCCCATAGAATACCTTCTGGTCCGATAGAACGCTGCACTGCAGACCAGCCCATAGAATACCTTCTGGTCCGTTAGAACGCTGCACTGCAGACCAGCCCATAGAACACCTTCTGGTCCGTTAGAACGCTGCACTGCAGACCAGCCCATAGAATACCTTCTGGTCCGTTAGAACGCTGCACTGCAGAACAGCCCATAGAATACCTTCTGGTCCGTTAGAACGCTGCACTGCAGAACAGCCCATAGAATACCTTCTGGTCTGTTAGAACGCTGCACTGCAGGCCAGCCCATAGAACACCTTCTGGTCCGTTAGAACGCTGCACTGCAGAACAGCCCATAGAACACCTTCTGGTCCGTTAGAACGCTGCACTGCAGAACAGCCCATAGAATACCTTCTGGTCCGTTAGAACGCTGCACTGCAGACCAGCCCATAGAATACCTTCTGGTCTGTTAGAACGCTGCACTGCAGAACAGCCCATAGAATACCTTCTGGTCTGTTAGAACGCTGCACTGCAGACCAGCCCATAGAATACCTTCTGGTCTGTTAGAACGCTGCACTGCAGACCAGCCCATAGAATACCTTCTGGTCCGTTAGAACGCTGCACTGCAGGCCAGCCCATAGAATACCTTCTGGTCTGTTAGAACGCTGCACTGTAGACCAGCCCATAGAACACCTTCTGGTCTGTTAGAACGCTGCACTGCAGACCAGCCCATAGAATACCTTCTGGTCTGTTAGAACGCTGCACTGTAGACCAGCCCATAGAACACCTTCTGGTCCGTTAGAACGCTGCACTGCAGGCCAGCCCATAGAATACCTTCTGGTCCGTTAGAACGCTGCACTGCAGAACAGCCCATAGAATACCTTCTGGTCCGTTAGAACGCTGCACTGCAGAACAGCCCATAGAATACCTTCTGGTCCGTTAGAACGCTGCACTGCAGACCAGCCCATAGAATACCTTCTGGTCTGTTAGAACGCTGCACTGCAGACCAGCCCATAGAATACCTTCTGGTCTGTTAGAACGCTGCACTGTAGACCAGCCCATAGAACACCTTCTGGTCTGTTAGAACGCTGCACTGCAGACCAGCCCATAGAATACCTTCTGGTCTGTTAGAACGCTGCACTGTAGACCAGCCCATAGAACACCTTCTGGTCCGTTAGAACGCTGCACTGCAGGCCAGCCCATAGAATACCTTCTGGTCCGTTAGAACGCTGCACTGCAGAACAGCCCATAGAATACCTTCTGGTCCGTTAGAACGCTGCACTGCAGACCAGCCCATAGAATACCTTCTGGTCTGTTAGAACGCTGCACTGCAGACCAGCCCATAGAATACCTTCTGGTCTGTTAGAACGCTGCACTGCAGACCAGCCCATAGAACGGTGCGCTGCAGGCCAGCCCATAGAATACCGGAGTGACCATTGAGAGAGAGAGAGAATAATTACTTGAGTGCTCAAGTTAATAACTTGTGGGAAACAAAGTGTACTTTGTTTTTAAATGTAACATCACAAGCTTGATTCACACAAATAGGCTATAGGACAAAGGCTTGTTGTCATTATCTGGTGGTGCAGTGACAACAAGGCAGGAAGAGTTCAAAACCCAACATTGGGTGATTTTATATAAATTAACAGAGAAAACATCACAATCACAAACTAACAGTAAACATGATGACACCAAACAATGACTTGACAAGGACTGCAGCAGGTGAACTAAATATAAGCATGAGGACTGGTTACACAATATAGCTGGGAAAGACAACATAGGATCAGGCTACAGGTACACACCATAGACTACAACGAAAGACGCAAAGGTCTGTGACAGTGACAATACATGACCACACGGTATATCTATCAAATGCACCATGTCTCTGTCTGTACGTACGTACGTCAGTCAAAAGTTTTGAGCTTGTAGATCAGCTATTTTGGCTACATTTGAATTGAAATCCTGACATTTCTTTTCTATTTTTGAATTGGAATCCCTGAAAAGTAACATTTTTATTTAATTTCAAGTGCATTTAGTTATAGATATGTTAACTTTATGAACTAAATACAAATATATTGGACGTAAAAAAGACAAAAACATTTTAATACTGGTCATTAAGCTACATAGACAGAAGTAATTACAGCGTCAGGTTTGGAATGTTTGGAATTGTAACAGCTGAAATCAAATCAATAATATATCCTGATATTAACTTGCAGGCCACATTTAGTGATGGTGGGGGCCGCATGTGGCCCCCGGGCCGCCAGTTGCCCATGTATGTTCTAATAGCACAGGGGCGGTGGTGGCTCAGGGGTAGAGTGCCTGGATGGTAACCGTAAGGTTGCCAGTTCGAACCCGGGCTCCCCCAGAGTTACTGTCGAAGTGTCCTTGAGCAAGACACTGAACCCCTAATTGCTCCCGATGTGCTAGTTGGTGCCTTGCATGGTTTCCGCTGCCATCAGTGTATGAATGTGTGTGTGAATGTAATGCACAATCTCTGTAAAGCGCCGTGGATAAAAGCGCTATATAAATGCACCATTTACCATTTACCATTTAATAGCTCTATGATGCACACACTGGGGCTGAAGTGGGTAATGCATGTTTTGTAATAATAATTAAAATCTACAAAGTAACAAGTAACTAAAGTTTTCAAATAATTGTAGTGCAGCAAAAGCAAAATATTTGCTTCTGAGATGTAGGCTATAGCTAGTGGATTAGAAGTAAAAGTATTGAAATGAGGAAAAAATACTCCAGTAAAGTAAAAGTACCTCAAAAGTAGGTTACAGTACTTGAGTAAATGTACTTATAGTGACATTCCACCACTGCTTTTCAACATGTGACTGCATGGCGCGCTCAACTCAGGAGAGGTCAGTGGTCCTCGTGACGTGAACACAAGGAACTTGAAGTCGCTGACTCTCTCTCTCTCTCTCTCTCTCTCTCTCTCTCTCTCTCTCTCTCTCTCTCTCTCTCTCTCTCTCTCTCTCTCTCTCTCTCTCTCTCTGCATCAGAATTACTCTGATAGTACGTTCTGGTGGATGACAATCCAAAAATAGCCAATATTGTGATTACTTATTTTGAATTAAACATAAGCTTTCATAAAATAAAGGGGGGGGGGGGGGGAAGCTACAATCGAATGCAGAACACCACTCTGACCAATCATGTGTGAATAATCCGGCTTTAAGTCAAGCTCTCTCTTTGGAACAATTTATCTCACATTCCCAGTCCTCCCCCCGCCCCCCCCCCCCCAGTCCTCAATGAATAAAAAAAAATAAAAAAATAAAACAGTGTTGAAAAAAGCTACCTAAGAGAAGAATGGTTACGAGTGATAACAGTGTAAAAGTTGCTGAGGACTGTTTGGAGTGAGTTTTGTGTGATTGATTGATTGATTGATTGATTGATTGATTGATTGATTGAACATTTTATTCACGGTATGCAGAATGGGTACATTTAAAAAACAAGTCAATTAAAAAACTGTTAATGTGGACGACACCATGATTAAGCATTACAGTTAATACGACATTTAGAGACGTACAAATATACACTTCTATAAAAAAAGAAACAGGAAAATGTCATATAAAGGAAGTAAAAAGGGAAAGACTACAGTAAGGGGAAAGGGGGGTGGGACCGTGGGACAGTTTCGAATTGCAGCCGCCCGTAAGTGGTTTGGAAGGAGTCAAGGGTGAAGGGATGTTCACCCATTCTGACCTGAGATCAGATTCATACGAGGTTTCCACTGGACACACACTGGTCTGATTAACCCATTCTGACCTGAGATCAGATTCATACGAGGTTTCCACTGGAGACACACTGGTCTGATTAACCCATTCTGACCTGAGATCAGATTAATACGAGGTTTCCACTGGACACACACTGGTCTGATTAACCATTCTGACCTGAGATCAGATTCTAAAAATGTCAGTCGTTCTTCGATTATTCAAAAATAGCAGACCTACAAGCTCGTATCGCGCCACTCGGTGGTGCGATATGAGCTTGTAGATCTGCTATTTTTCAATAGCTAAAGCATAACATGATGCTGACACCAAAATGGGTGCCCGGTCATGAGTTAAGAATGTCAACATCAAGACATGTCTTAAGGGCTGTTGGTAGGGCATCTGTTGGTAGGGCATCTGTTGGTAGGGCATCTGTTGGTAGGGCATCTGTTGGTAGGGCATCTGTTGGTAGGGCATCTGCGTTGCACATGGTTTGTTGATCTCCCTCTGGTTTTGTGGGTGTGGACTTCGTTGACATGCATAGTCGATGAAACCTTGTACGAGGGCTCCTGTTAGGGTCTTCAAGGTGTTTTTGTTGACCAGTGTCGGGATTCTGTACAGGAATCTTGTTCTTTGGTTGACTTTTTTGATTACGTTGGTGGCCATCTTGTCACCTGAAAGATTTGCAGTGTTCCGTTCACCTCCACCATCTGTTCTCTCCCCTCCAGGTAGGATTGTATCCAGCTCACTGATGTGCTATCAAAACCAATTACGGTGTAATTGGACCTCCAAAAGCCTTTTGGAGGTCCAGCATTACCAGGCATGGATTGCCTGGTTCTTCTCAGGTTTTAGCAGGGAGCAATTTTCCTAAAGCAATTGTTCTCAAAAACACTTTTTTATCTGGAGAGGAACTGGTTAGACATACCATTCGTCTCTAGGGGGGCACGGTGGCACCCTTGGCACAGTTGGTAGTGCTGTCGCCTCACAGCTAGAAGGTCCTGGGTTCGATTCCCACTCGGTGCGCTGTGGGTGCTGGCGGTGTGTTTCCTCCTCCGCATCATCAGTGCCCATACCCGAAGGCGGGGTTGGCGAAAGGGCCTTTCTGTGTAGAGTTTGCATGTTCTCCCCGTGTCCCCTAGGGTAGGTACCCTCACAAAAACATGCAGTAATCCTGGTCTCTAAACTGCCTCCCCCTGGCCAGCCGGGGCGCCTGATGGAGGGGAAAGGAACTGGTTGGATTAACGTGTTCCTTCCATGCGCTACGTCCAACCAGGGAAACTCCCCCCTGTCAGGTGTAAAGGAGCAACTTGGACACTCAAGCATGAAGGAAGCATGAGTTAAGTCCGTTGCTCTCCCCAGGTTGGTGGAGGGTGTGTAGAGCCCAGGATCACATTAGATGATTGACACAGGGGTGAAAAATGGGTTACAAAATCGTGGGATAAAAAATATATTTAAAGACATACCATTGGTCCGATATCTCAAACCCTAACATCCCACGGGGCAGCACACCCAACCCTTAACGCACCCCTCACCAACCTTAATCCAGTCGTTTTAATGCACCCCTCACCAACCTTAATCCGGTCGTTTTACTTTTAACGCACCCCTCACCAACCTTAATCCAGCCAGACCAATACTATGTCTAACCAATGCTATGTCTAACCAAAGCTTTTCAGCAAAAGGAGCATTCCTTTTCCCTTTGATTATAAATCTAACTGGACTCTGTCTCGCGTCTTCATCTGAGCTGCCTCAGCACATCAGCGGTGCTCAATGATTTAATTAACCGGTTTATTTAGTGGTTAATCACTTCATTAAGCAAAGTAATTGGTCATCCAGGACCCCTGGAGAGTGCCCTCTGAGAGCGGTTTGAAGGAGTCAGGGGTGAAGGGATGTTAAGAATGTCAACATCAAGACATGTCTTAAGGGCTGTTGGTAGGGCATCTGTTGGTAGGGCATCTGCGTTGCACATGGTTTGTTGATCTCCCTCTGGTTTTGTGGGTGTGGACTTCGTTGACATGCATAGTCGATGAAACCTTGTACGAGGGCTCCTGTTAGGGTCTTCAAGGTGTTTTTGTTGACCAGTGTCGGGATTCTGTACAGGAATCTTGTTCTTTGGTTGACTTTTTTGATTACGTTGGTGGCCATCTTATCACCTGAAAGATTTGCAGTGTTCCGTTCACCTCCACCATCTGTTCTCTCCCCTCCAGGTAGGATTGCATCCAGCTCACTGATGTGCTATCAAAACCAATTACAATGTCAAAAGCCTTTTGTAGGTCCAGCATTACCAGGCATGGATTGCCTGGTTCTTCTCAGGTTTTAGCAGGGAGCAATTTTCCTAAAGCAGTTGTTCTCAAAAACACTTTTTTATCTGGAGAGGAACTGGTTAATACCATTGGTCCAATATCTCAAACCCTCACCCTAACCCTAACATACCACGGGGCAGCACACCTAAACCTAACCTTAACCCTCTCGCAACCCTTAACACACCCCTCACCAACCTTAATCCAGTCGTTTTAACACACCCCTCACCAACCTTAATCCGGTCGTTTTAACGCACCCCTCACCAACCTTAATCCAGTCGTTTTAACGCACCCCTCACCGACCTTAATCCAGCCGGACGAATACTATGTCTAACCAAAGCTTTTCAGCAAAAGGAGCATTCCTTTTCCCTTTGATTATAAATCTAACTGGACTCTGTCTCGCGTCTTCATCTGAGCTGCCTCAGCACATTAGTGGTGCTCAATGATTTAATTAACCGGTTTATTTAGTGGTTAATCACTTCATTAAGCAAAGTAATTGGGTCATCCAGGACCCCTGAAGAGAAGCTGACAGACATCATGATGGGTCGAGGGCGATATATGAGTGATGCTTTCACAGATGTTAACTGTTACTATACAATTCTAATGTATTTGTACTTTACTTGAGAATTTCCAATTTTCAATACTTTTACTTCTACTCCACTACATCTCAGAGGCAAATATTGTACTTTTACTTCACTACATTTATTTTAGTTACTATAGTTGCTTTGATTATTATTACAAAACATACATTAACCAATTCAGCTCTATATACATTTCAACAAGCTCACAATGGGTCTCAATGTGGCACATTGTGAGCTTGTAGATCTGCTATTTTCAAAATCTTTGTATACATTTGGAACTTGAAATGGGACATTCTGCATACATAGAGAGAACTTTCTACATTTTGATGCCAATACTTTTGCAGTATTGGTACTTTTTCCAACACGGGTTAGGCTTGTGATGACAGGGGGCATTATAATAATATGGCATTATCTGAGAAAATAGTTTTTTAATAAATAGCCCAAACTTGTAGAAATAATAAAATCCAATCAACAGACCAAATGGAATATGATATGATTATTCATCCCTTTTGACAGGGAGGGAAGGGAACTGAAGGACCTTTTTCAGCCTTTTTCTTTTGCAAGAAAGCATGCAGGGTACGAGGTTTGTTCTTCTATGCTGGTTCTGGAGATGCAGACTAGTTTTCTTTCTATTAGCTACTGTAAATTGAATCAGTGTTCATTTAGTTGACTAAGACTAAAAGAGTAAAGACTAAGATTTTGATATTTAGTCGACTAAGACTGTCTACTAAGACTAAACAATTGCAGATGACTAAAATAGGACAAATACTAAATGGTTATTGAAAAGTCAGAAGACTTTTTTTTTCTTGTATGGGCCTCAGGTCCTAATGGGTTAAAACAGTCCATCTAAACAGGTCTTAGTGACTGCATGCCGTGAGTTAAGAAGAAAGTATTTCATGTCATACTTCACAGTTAAATCTGATTTCTCTCTCCATTCAGCCCGTCTCTGTTAAGTCTCTAATGAGCTGCATTATCTCTTGCCACGATCTCTCTTAACTTAATCAGACCAGTGTGTGTCCAGTGGAAACCTCGTATGAATCTGATCTCAGGTCAGAATGGGTTAACTTAATAAAGCTGCTTTTATAAAAGCACTCAGACCGCGACAATGCTGCTCCTACACTTTCCCTCATCCTGCAGAATAGTATTATAACTGCTTCCCATATGCTATTACAGAACCACAGCATTGAATAAGAAAATCACTCAGGCTGTTAGTGATTATTATGTGGCTGCTGGTCTTTTGTTCGGTGGCCGGAGGTCTGCTAAAAAGACGTGCCAGGAGAGAGAAGCAAAGCTTGGCCATAGATATAAAAGTGCATTTATTACTAAGGAAGAATCACTTCATGGCTTGTGGTTTTAACAATGCACAATCTATGTAAAGCGCCTTGGATAAAGGCGCTATATAAATGCACCATTTACCAATCAAACAATCAAAAGGACATTAAAGGATTGTGACATTAAAAAAAAAGGTTTTGGAATTGTTCTTGTTTTTTTTAGGTTTTCTAATCTCAATTGCACCCAAAAAACATGAACTTTTAACATTCAGTAGATTTTCTGTGATCTGGGGTTTTCTGGCTCAAACAGGTGCTCTGATTTGCCGGCAGTAAGTGACATCACTTACTGCAAATCCCATATATATGTCAATGGGATTTGCCAGCAGATGTCACTGTTTTCACTGTGTTGCCTGTTTTCATTGTAGCTCAAAAGGCCCAAAAAACCCCAAAGAAAACTTCAGACCACAGAAGATCCACTGAATGTTCAAAGTTCAGGTTTTTTGGGTGTAATTGAGGTCATAAAACCTAAAAGAAAAAAGTAAATGAAAATGAATGTCATAAAACCTTTAAAAGATGCCATGCGCATGTGCGTATGTATGAGAGCTTGTCATCAGTGCTGTATTCACAGAAAAGCAATACAAGTATTTCTTATTATAATTCTGTTCTTTATCAGAATGCAAATACATAAATTCATACACTCATATGGCCCTCATTTATCAACCGTGCGTACGCCAAAATATGGGTGCACGCCGAAATTACCGACATTTTCGGCATTTACCATTTCCGCCAAAGCTTGAAATTGAACTTGAGTAGGACAAAAAGTCACGTCTGGTAGGGAGCTGTCGTACGCTTTGTCCTCACCAGTTTTTCTGTCGGAGAACAGCGGAACAGCATTGTTTGACCAGCTGAGAGGCTGTCACAGGCATCTAAACATATGTTTTCACTCACCTAAAAAGGCATTTGCATAGCTGCAGCTATAGCTCTTCTTTTCACAGATAAGTATAAGCCTGGGACCGAGGCTATGCTATAGTCAAGTCTACCAACCAACGGGTAGCCTATGGCTACTGCAATCTACAGCCATGTCTTTCTCGCGTTACGTCTCGTCCTTTTAATGAAGGATAAACCCGACGCTTGAATGCCAAATGTGCCGGCGTGCCAGCCAGCGCAAGTGCAGGGGAATCGAGTGGACCGCATCGGAGATGGGCTAACCCGGGCAGCCCACCAGTGCTACTGTAGTGCCATGTACATGAGGCTGGTTTAGGCAGCACATTCATATAATTGACAGTTGACACTAGCCCAGCCACTGCAGCGACTCGCGAGGCAATCTAAATAGATTGTCATAAACGTGCATGGTCACAGTGTCATGGACGGACCGCCGCAAGAGACAGACAGGACAGGAGGGAGGAGATGCACCTAAAACAGCAGCGTGTGTGCGCGCCTATTTAATTCATGGTTCGCAGATTCAGGTTGTATATTTTGTTGTATATTAAATTAATGAAGACTTTAATAATTTAATATAGGCTACAACAGTACACAACTTACAACACACAGCAGGCGTAGCGTGGATCAAATTATTGACTGGGCAAATTAGCATGGGGTGGGGGGGGGGGGCGCATCCCCGGCCGTTAGCGTTAGGTGTGAAGTGTGGACGGTTTGGGGGACCATTTAAAACAAAGGTGGCTTGCATGCTGTGGTTTACTAACCAGAAAGGCAAGCTAGGTGAGAGGAGAAACAGACAGGGTAGGCCTACAGCTTTATTTAATTCATTCAGGTGTTCGTTCTTTATATATTTAAAATACAATAACACACCAGTTGGGCTTGCAAGTTGCGTGTGCGTGCGTGCGCCTGTGTGTGTGTGTATGAGAGGGGGGGGTGGGGCGGGCAGCAAGGGCAAACCTTTTTATTTGCTTTTTCCATTGTGTAACTATGGTCACCATGCGTTGTTTGGTCGTATTGCAGAACGTTCATGTCGCAAAAACGAGGGCGAGGCTTGATTTCATAGGGCGTGCCAGATAGATTTCAGCCGTCACATTTATTAACGTCGGAACGAAATTAAGGAAGGATCAGCTGTTTGCGATCACTTTATAAATGCCGTGGCGACGTGGGTGTACTACGAAACCTGCACTCGAATCTGTGGCAGATTTTACACTCGATTGAGAAATGAGGGCCCTAGGCTTTAAAGGATTTGCTTTGTGAAAGAACAACCCAACATTAGATGATAAATAAGGAGAATCACTTCAGTTTCAGTGGTGGTGTTGTTTTTGGTCATATACTGTAACAAAGCGTCTGAAATATTATCTTAATTTGTAGAAGGCAAGACATACCTTTTATTCATGCTTAGATGCAGCTGATGAGCCTGTTCTTAGAGCCCCCAGATTTCATAGACAAAGTAGACCAGGGGTTTTCAACCCTCATATCATTAAGGTCCATTATGTATTCAGCATTTGAGCCACGGACCACAATTTGATGAGATTTAGCCTGTCAGACCAAATACTAGATATTTATAGTTGGATTTAGCTGTATTGATGATGTGGTACATTAGGAGAAATAACACAGGTCACGTGTTGATCAAAATAGCAATTCTTCTACATTCTTTAATTGTGTAGACTTCTTGTATATTAACTAATGCAGATGTTTAACAACAATGGAGAGCGTAAAATAAAAATTGCTTTCATGTCACGCTCTCAAAGTTAAAGATCTACCTGGGTCTATATTTGGTGGAGAACCACTGCCAGACTGCAATGGAAACAGTTTTTCTTTCACAAATAAAGAAAAAACATAACATCTGCTGAGAAGCAGTGAGGTAGATGATCCATTTACCTTAATCTGATGATGCACAAACTGTAAGTACGTTATGTTGATGAATGTGCCTTCTCGTGTGCATATCTATAAAAGGATACACAGCCAGAAGACACACACACACGCAGTAAAATCCACAGTATTCATTTTACTGAGAAATGTTACATGTTACATTGTTACATGTTACATGTTACATGTTACATGCACATTTGGTTCGTGCCGTGCTGAGCTTGTAGATCTCTCTCTCTCTCTCTCTCTCGTTTTGCATATATACAAACCATTTTTAACTCAAAACTTTGATTTGTCTCTGGCACAAAATATTTAGAGATGGGGGTTGGCGCCGGCCAACAAATCAAACACATGTTCTGTGTTCTGTGTCTGTGTTTGATGGCCACCTCAATGCTTTTCCAATGGGAGTCACATGGTTTGACCAAATATTTGTGTTTGATGGGGGGGTGGGCAGCAATCAGCAATCAAACACAAATGTTTGGTAAAAACCATGTGACTCCCATTGGAAAAGCATTGTGGCGGCCATCAAACACAGACAGAACACAGAACATGTGTTTGATACGTGTGTATGAGGCCTGAGACCGTGGCCTCATACACACGTATCAAACAAAACGCAGTATAGAAATAGAATATAAATGCAGTTACCAGACTGGTAGTGTCACAGTCATATCTTATTTTTGAGTGGTGCAACCACTCCAAGGAACAGCAATGCCCGTGTTCACCGTCTATGTGTTCACCTATGTGTCTACTCTGTCTAGAGTATGTGTTGGTTAATGAGCACCAGTATATGACTATTAGTATCCAGTAGGGGCGCTGTTTACCAGAAACAGAGAGAGGGATAGAGCTAATGAGATAGAGAGGTGGGGTGGGAGTTGCACGGTAACAAGAAGACTCGCCCCGTTTTCCTCCCAGAATTTTCCCCAATGTGAGGGGTGGGAGAGGCTGGACAGCAGACGGCTGGACTTTGAATTTCTCTAACTATAAACTTTCATGACAGCAGAACAGCCTAAGTACAAATATAATTTATGAAAATCTACTACATTGAAGTCTGTTCACAGAAGTTGTTGTAGGATATGTGGGGATTATCTGACGAGGTACCATTTGAGTGTGCAAAACCTTACATATACTAAATAATACTAAATTGTTTATAGGGTCAATATAAGTAAAATAATATAGCCTTTCTACAGGAGTATCTTTTTATATTTTTCCAAAAAGAATACAAACAGCCAATAGCATATTACAAAGTTATCTTTGGTGACAATTCCGGGAGGAAAAACGGGCAAGCACCGGGTCGAGTCTTCCGGTATTCAGTTGCACCACTCAGTTCACAAGGGTGTGATTTTTTTATTTCGTTTTCATCTTTTCATCATTTCATCTTTCTTTTCAAAAAAAGATAGTCGACGGACAGAAATCAGTCTGTCGGCGAAATCAACACTGGTTTAATTTCTTACATATTATATGCTTTACGACACTAAATCTTTGATCAAAGTTGTGGTCTGGCTGTTGAAAGAAATCTGTCAACCATGTTGCGAGCTGTTGAAATCATGTCTGTGTTCGGCCACGTCCGGACGCGACAGGAGAAGCAGCGCCCATGGCTTCAGGAGGAGTGATGAGAACGCTTACAGGATACAAGATAAACCAGGCAAATAGGAAGTGATGAGACTAAACGAAAACAGCAGACAATATTGGAACTGAAACACTGAAAATTTGAATCTTATAGAAATGGGTTCTAAGGGGGAAAGAAATGTTTTATCTGGTGAAGTGACTGGAAGGAATTGCAATTACATCGCAATCATCCAAATGAATTACAATTTCAGGGACATAATGAAATGTAATGTGAAATTTCAGTGCAATTAGCAAAAGGTACCACAACGACAACCTGTTCTCTCACCGAACCCAAGTAGCCTATGATTGTGCGTGCGTGCATGCGGGCATGATAGTGTGTGCTTGGCAGGCTGCAGGCTTACTTATGTGTGTGAGTGAGAATGTGTGTTTATGTATATTATGCATAATAATTGTGCTATGACACACAGTGACTCTGTCAGTGTGCCTGTAGGCGTTAATTCAGGCACCAATTAAGAGAACAAATGGGCTTGTTTAATGAGACGAAAACATTGCTTGTGTTTTTGACATATTCCCAAGACCCATATTCTATGCTCCAAGGTCAAACGATTTCCCACTCCTAACTCCAACTTTTCTTCACGACTTTCTCCATCTCTCTTAGCGTTGTTCAGTGGTTGGCTGACAAAATGACATCTTTTCAAATGATACAGTAAAAGTACAGTTAAATATTGTTTAGGATTAGGAATTTGAATCCATTACATTTCCTAAATTTTAAGAGAAGATGATGGCGAAAGTCACACAGCTCCTCTCCACACTGACATTTTACAGGTCCATGACGTTTGGGTCATTGTTGGCCTTCGTCAGGTGATGAACACTGTTATTATCTATGTCCAGCACCACCAGCAAGGGACTGGACTGGATGAGCGCAACCTATACCTATTTTAACAGAAGATGAAGCCTTAAGGGCCTTGCGAACGGGGAGCGATAAAACGCGCCAATAGTTAATTTTCAACGAGACCTGCGTTTTTGCTCGGAGAAGTCGCGGTATGACAACGCAAGCGTATTTACGTGAGCGTGGTCCCGTGCATTTGTTGCACGGGACCACTTATTTTTACGCTTGCGTTGTTGCGCCCATCTTCAACAGACCTGGAGGTAGGGGTGGGTCCCGAACGTCGGGACCAATCCGGTACCGAACCGAACATGCTCGAGTACCGGGTACCCATTACAATAATTCAATTTCGGTTTTCTCTATTCTCGCACACAATACAACAACAAAGTTAACTTCGGGAGAGAGCCCCCACAGATCTGCCCTTCATGCAACGAACGGCAGATCGATGAGCGCATGGGGGGTTTTGCAGCCTGGCGCAGCTCCATGCGCGTTGTGGATCTCTCATTTTATGGAACGAACGTACCACCGGTTCTCTCTAACACGTATCTCTCTCTCCCTCTCTCTCTCTCTCTCTCGCGCGCGCGTCAGAGAGAGACGCTCTCTCTAACACGTCTTTCTTTTTTTTCTCTCTCTCTCTCTCTCTCTCCCCCTCCCTCCCGTTGAAGCACTGTAGTGTTGCACTGTTCTGATGTGATATTACCGGTATATGAAATAGCCTATCATACATTAAATTTTTATGTTATTATTTACTTGTCAGTAGCCTAACTGTAGGCCTTTACCACAGTACTGTGGTAGTCTACTGTGGAAGAGGATGTTACACTATTTATTCATTACATGTCTTAAATTGACATTGAGCTTTTTTGTTAAACATTTGACCTCTTTTATATCATTTTGGAACCGAAATAGGGAACCGTTAAGAACCGGAATCGATAAGCAGAACCGGAATCGGTACCGGACTCGAAAAAATCCTAACGATACCCATCCCTACTGGAGACCTGTGTTGATCCATGCAACAACGCCTGCGTTCCTCGCTCCACGTTTGCAAGGCCCTTTAGGCCTATTCCAACTCCAGTTTGAGGTGATAAGGTGACACCATGGTGATAAGGTGACACCATGGTGGTTGAGGTGATAAGGTGACACCATGGTGATAAGGTGACACCATGGTGGTTGAGGTGATAAGGTGACACCATGGTGATAAGGTGACACCATGGTGATAAGGTGACACCATGGTGATAAGGTGACACCATGGTGATAAGGTGACACCATGGTGATAAGGTGACACCATGGTGATAAGGTGACACCATGGTGATAAGGTGACACCATGGTGGTTGGGGAAACTAGAACACGACGTCACGCCGACAGTGATAAGCGACTTACCGCTCACCCGTACACATCTTTCTGTTTTTACTGACCACTGTTTCGGTGGTCACCGTATCACCTAAAACTATAGTATGAATAGGCCTTTATCCCATAACCATTATATCACCTAAGGATGGCTCTTGTTTCTCGAGCCAATTGACCACCCTATTCTGTGTTGCAGACTGTGGCACCATGAAGAGTCCTCTGCTGCCTGTGTTGCTGCTGTGGCTGTGTGTGCCGGCGGGACACTGTGGCGACTGCCAGGCCGACTGCCTCTCCTGCAGCAGGACTCCACTATCTCATGTAAGGACCCCACTAATTATTTATTTGGCTAGTGACCCCCATCTCAAAATATGTTGTTCCAGGGACCCCAGAGAAGCAAATATTTGAGTTAAAAATGTTCGCTCTGAAAGAATATATATTTCCAAATTTGCCCCACATTTTCACGATTTTTCAAAAATAGCAGACCTACAAGTCGGAGCTTGCAGATCTGCTATTTTTCAATAGCTAAAGAATAACACAATGCACCACACACGTACAGACACAGCTGTGACAACCAAATCGTCAATTTTCAATTAAGTCTGATTTGATATAATTGGATGGAGTCTACACAAGAATGCTACAAATTGCACTGCAATTATGTAATAATATGAAATGATTACACATCTTTCTCATATTAATGCAAACACATGAACCCTTTTATGTTTAATAATGACAGGCAGGGACAGTGCATCTTTCTTACGATGCACTGTCCCTTTAAAAGGGAAGCAATTACTGGTCAATATAGAGATCTAATGGGCCAAGGAACATAGTTAGTTTGGTTTGATGTGGAATCTCCGATTTCATTAGAACTTAATGTAATGGACCCTGCAAACACACACATGCTCCCTGTCGCACACTGACTCCTTCTCTCCTCTCTCTCTCATACTCAGTCATTCTCTCTCTCTCTCTCTCTCTCTATTCACTCAGTCATACTCAGTCATTCTCTCTCTCTCTCTCTCTATTCACTCAGTCATACTCTCTCTCTATTCACTCAGTCATTCTCTCTCTCTCTCTCTCTCTCTCTCTCTCTCTCTCTCTCTCTCTCTCTCTCTCTCTCTCTCTCTCTCTCTCTCTCTCTCTCTCTCTCTCTCTCTCTCTCCTCCACGTGGTCTCTTTAGATTTGATGATTGAATAACAAACCAAGAAGGCTCTCATACTGTATGCTTCCCTCCATTTCACCCTCCTCATTCATTCATGTGACCCCTACATCTCTGCTCCTCCTCTATCAATGACTCCTTCAACACCACCACTACCTTCCTCTACCTCTCCCCCCCCCCCCCCTCCCTTTGTGATTCACCCTTATCGCCCTCTCAGCATTTGGACTTTTAATTTGCATTGGCTAATTGAATCCCCTGGATAAATAGTGTGCGTGGTGCGTGTACATTCGATTCCCATCTCCAGGGTTTCCTCTCTGACTCTCTCTCGTGTCTGTCACAGTAACATCTAAACCTAAACCTTTTCATCAGAGCCCTGCTTTGTTTAGAAAACCTTTTGAGGCAGACTATGGTGGAGAGACAGGACATGATGGCAGAAAGCAAAGGATGTACCATTACTTAACACATTTATTGCCCAGGGTTATTTAATCCATTAATAAAATGTGGCCAGCCATAACACGGAGCACTTTTACAGACGGACCGGATGTTGTTCCGGATGTGGCTGTAGCAGCTAAGTGTAGCCCAGAGTAATGACACTCCCGTTGACTCTCATTGTAACAATGGAATGCAGGAAGTGCTCATTCTATCTCAATGGGATAGTTCCAGCCATAGGAGCAATGTTTGGAACTATCGCCCATAGGAGCAATGTTTGGAACTATCGCCCATAGGAGCAATGTTTGGAACTATCGCCCATAGGAGCAATGTTTGGAACTATCGCCCATAGGCACCCGCTTTGCGGCGAGATCAAAGCGTGTCACCACTCTCTTACTACATTAATCTGGTGTAGCCAAACCCCTCTAGAGGCGATCGACAACAATGGGAGGTAAGATTAAATCTAACGCAACTAGTGACTGGACAGCGTCTAACACATAACCTTTTTTTATGATTAGGCGGGATGATTTAGATCGCGAGTTATTAACGTTTTAAGATTTTCGTTGTCGTCGCGACGATCGCGGCTAAACAGGGGGGAACATCTTCGATGACGTCTCACTGTTGCGCAACATCGAGGATTGCGCAACAAGCGCTCCTAGGCTGTGGAGCGATGCGACCGGTTTTGATATCATTAATCTCCGTCGTTTTTTATCAATCTCTCGGGCACCAGACCGTAGGCTACTGAGTACCCGGACAGACATAAAAACATAAAACTGTATTGCATTGTAAACAACTAGATAGCATCTTAATCCAATTCACTTTAATCATCTTCAGCAAATGGACCTTGACCATACATTAATTTGTTTTGGTGACATTGTTGCGGTCACACAAACGCAGGAGTGACGTTCGGCTATCTTGTGCTGAAAGTGGGTGGTGCAGAATGTGATACATAGATGTATGTTCTGGTTCGTAGTCCTCTCGAGTGAGAAGTGGATGTCCGCTCACTAAGAAAACTACAGACAATGGCGGCCAAGTTGAGTCAACCACACATACTTGTCTGCTATTGGATGAAGCCCAGTCAAAGTCCACTAAAGTTTAACTTTAACAGGTGAATTAAATGATATAAAACCATTGGGGCATCTTTAGGGCCAGATGTGGCACTGAAGTACTCCATCATCAAGGACCTGTGAAAACTGTAAATGATAACTTGTCTCTTGTCTCCTCCCGTGAAAGGTGTGTTTCATCGAGTGCGAGAGCAACATTTCCCCGGCCTTCACGTGGGACTTCTGTCGCGAGACCTCCGAGCTGCCTCCCACCTCCATCGCCGTCTACGCGGAGCACGCCGCGCTGAAGAGAGCCCAGGAGGAAGTGGACGCCATTCTGCCAGAAGGGGAAGAGGACGCGGAGCTAAACCCCTTCACCCTGCAGAGATTCGACCACATCAGACGGGCTCTGGGATTGGATGAGAGGGGCTTGGGGAGTCGAAAAGTCCAGCTGGACTCAGCCTACAAGTCCCCGAATGCCCTATCAGCTCTGCAGGAGGAGGAGGACGTCGAAGAGGGAAATGAGATGGAGGGGGAACAGCAGGACGACGAAGCAGCAGGCCTGGACGTGTCCAAACGGTTCGGCGGGTTCATGAAAGGGAGACACGGCTACAGGAAGCTGGTCTCCCCGGCGGGGCGCTCCTTCCAGAAGCGCTACGGCGGCTTCATCGGCGTGAGGAAGTCGGCACGCAAGTGGAATAACCAGAAGCGATTCAGCGAGTTCCTGAAGCAGTACCTGGGCATGAGCACCCGCGCCACCGCGTTCAGCAGCATGTCAGAGCAGGACCTCACCCAGCAGAACCAGGTTTAGCGGACCACACCCCCTTAGCTTCAGCCCCCAAAGCTATGCCCTGCAATTTAATTTAATTCCCTTAGTTTGCATTCTGATTGGCTTTCTATAAACAGATGCCACAGCTCCACTCACATGTAACTACAACTAAATGTAACTAGAAGTGGTATCCAACCTTGAGGTCCCTGAAAACACACTATAAAATCATGACCAGATTTTATATCTGAGACTCAATGGAGTACTCGCCTCCCATGAAATAAGGATCGACTGCAAGCCTTTTGATTCTATTAGGATAGGATAGATAAACCATTATTGGACCCTGAGGGGATCGCCTTCATTTTAACTGGCAGATCGGGGCGGTGGTTTTTTAAAATGACATCCGGGCGGGGATGGCATGCCTCCAGGGTCCATGTTGGTTGGGGTCCAGCTAACCTCACCTCACCAGGCTTTCCACCACCTCTTAGGAAAACCTGGTCTCTGTTTCAAGAGTCTGTATGATCCTGTCGGGAGCGGATGATATCGACAGGCAGGAACAACAGGTGGCAACTTCCCTTTCCCTCAAACCGATTTTTCTCAATAAAAGCTCTCGTAGCCTGTAGCTTTTATTGAGAAAAATCGGTTTGACGGGAAAGGAAGTTGCCGCCTGTTGTTCCTGCCCGTCGACTACAAAACAATACTACAACATGACGTAACGATATCATCCGCTCCCGACAGGACCATATACCCTAAATTAAATGGTGCCCAGGCTATAGGACCATATACCCTACAGGACCATATACCCTAAATTAAATGGTGCCCAGGCTATAGGACCATATACCCTAAATTAAATGGTGCCCAGGCTATAGGACCATATACCCTACAGGACCATATACCCTAAATTAAATGGTGCCCAGGCTATAGGACCATATACCCTAAATTAAATGGTGCCCAGGCTATAGGACCATATACCCTAAATTAAATGGTGCCCAGGCTATAGGACCATATACCCTAAATTAAATGGTGCCCAGGCTATAGGACCATATACCCTAAATTAAATGGTGCCCAGGCTATAGGACCATATACCCTAAATTAAATGGTGCCCAGGCTATAGGACCATATACCCTAAATTAAATGGTGCCCAGGCTATAGGACCATATACCCTACAGGACCATATACCCTAAATGAAATGGTGCCCAGGCTATAGGACCATATACCCTAAATTAAATGGTGCCCAGGCTATAGGACCATATACCCTACAGGACCATATACCCTAAATTAAATGGTGCCCAGGCTATAGGACCATATACCCTAAATTAAATGGTGCCCAGGCTATAGGACCATATACCCTACAGGACCATATACCCTAAATTAAATGGTGCCCAGGCTATAGGACCATATACCCTAAATTAAATGGTGCCCAGGCTATAGGACCATATACCCTAAATTAAATGGTGCCCAGGCTATAGGACCATATACCCTAAATTAAATGGTGCCCAGGCTATAGGACCATATACCCTAAATTAAATGGTGCCCAGGCTATAGGACCATATACCCTAAATTAAATGGTGCCCAGGCTATAGGACCATATACCCTAAATTAAATGGTGCCCAGGCTATAGGACCATATACCCTAAATTAAATGGTGCCCAGGCTATAGGACCATATACCCTACAGGACCATATACCCTAAATGAAATGGTGCCCAGGCTATAGGACCATATACCCTAAATTAAATGGTGCCCAGGCTATAGGACCATATACCCTACAGGACCATATACCCTAAATGAAATGGTGCCCAGGCTATAGGACCATATACCCTACAGGACCATATACCCTAAATGAAATGGTGCCCAGGCTATAGGACCATATACCCTACAGGACCATATACCCTAAATGAAATGGTGCCCAGGCTATAGGGTCCAGCATGACTTTGGTCCCAAGGCCCCAGCTAAATAAAACTTTTCGTTTCAACTTGTCATCTCACTTGCGGAATTAGCACTATGAGAGAAGAATGTGTAAAAGCTGCTCTGCTGTGCGTGCTATGTCATAACTGGTTGTCAGCAGGCCATGTCTCGGAGGGCTCTCCATTCTACAATGGAGAAGAACAAAATGGGTACAAGAAATGCTTTCAGGCCATTGCAGCATCACACTCTTTATTATACTGCCCTCTTGTGGCTAAGGGAAGTAACACAATCTCAGCCTCCGCCATTCGGCCTAGGTTATTCAGTAACATTTGTTTAGTTTAAACCTCTCCTCCAATCTGGTCTAAAGTAAAAGACTCTAGTATTCATGCTTGTATAATTATGCAGATCTACTGTTGTATCTAAATAAGTGACCAGTGGTTCATGCTTGGCTCTGGAGCACAGATAAACAGCATACTGTGTAAGAAAGCCTATGTACAAAGCTGTTTGTTTGTTTGTTTGCTTGTTCGTTCATTATCTTTAAAAAAAAAAGAAACAAAGAAACTGAATAATAATAACCGTGTGAATTGATTTGTTGGTCAGTATTAAAAAAAAACTGTAAATAGCTGAATTTGAACATGTAATAAAGATAGTTTAATATTTCCCCTGTGGCTTGTCATGCAACAATGATTCTGTGTCATGAGTTTTGTTCACATTCATTTTCTCTTATAGCTTTTGTTCAAACAGGCAAGAATGTTTAAAAAAAGGTGGAATGTGCAGCCAGGGAGTTCACTTTGATTTGTTTGCCAGCCACAGATAGTGGAGTGCACAAATAACCAGCCACATACAAACTGTAGCCATTTGCCTGGAGATAATTAGCCACCTTTCCATCTAATGATGTATTCTTACAGTATGTATAGACCGATTCACAGAGGGGTGCCCTGGGCGCGGCCATTACAGAGGTGTAATCCATGGAGCAGGTGCTCCGTAGGCCAGGTGTAGCTAATCAGTGCTGCTGCACTCAATGGTACACCTCAGTAATGGCCGCACCCAGGAAACCCTCTGTGAATCGGTCTATACAACCTGGCCAGTTGCTCTAGAGCAGGGGTCTTCCAACATTATTCTTACAGTATGTATACAACCTGGCCAGTTGCTCTAGAGCAGGGGTCTTCCAACATTTTTCATGCCAAGGACCCCTTAACTCAGGTCTCCCGTGTGAAAGTCCAACATCTTAACCACTAGACCAAAGATTGCAGATTAACCTTTTTCAGAGATTTCATAGATAGCTTCATAAGACTTTAAAATAGCAACCACTGTCCACCACTGGCAGTAAGGTTACTTATGATCCATCCTTGATGACTATTGCTATGTATTTGATGTATTACCATGTGTTGTTCTTGCTTAGCCTGATGTAAATCACTCTGGATTAAGAGCATCTGCTAAATGCCTAAATCGTAAAAAAGTGTACATTTCAAATAGCAAAAATGGACATAAGAGACAAACCATAGACAAAAAAAGATTTTTTTTTGTGTTTGTATAAAGTATAATTCAACAACAACAACATTTCAGACAGCGTATAAAAGAGTGCATCTTAAAAATTGGTATTACATATTCAACTTTTGTTTTTCTTTGTTTGCTTGTTTTCTTTTTGGTCCATAAACACAGGGACCAACATAGGACCATATATGGGCGGTCTCATTGGTTTACCGCAAAGAAACATCCGTTTCAGAGACAAACTGAATAATCAATAGAAACACTTTGCCACAAACAGTTGAGAGACGTCATTGCAAGGTTTCCAATGTTCTGGGCAATATACAACTTGACAGATTAGTCTTTGATCGCAACATTTCAAAAGATTCATGTGAGTGATATTAGAGTCAATATTGGCTCAAAGATGCATTAGTCGTTTTTTCATCAACTGTAGCCTATAATTTGTTCATGATTCAAAAGTCCTATTGCCAGCACGGGAAGACACTAAACATATTTAGTATTTACATTAAAGTCATATTGGAGATGAAAGCTCACATTCAAATAGCTAATAGTATTTAGTTTTTCTTAGAAATACTACGTAAGTCATGTTTTCTTTAAGTAGCAGAGTACAATGTCCCTACAACTTAAATATGTCTTCTTCCAGGAAGACTGAACATATAGCCATAAAGTGTACTGTATCTAGACTTAAGTGTGACTTAAAGGTAGTGTACTGTATCTAAAGTGTACTGTATCTAGACTTAAGTGTGACTTAAAGGACAACTTTAGTTTTTTTCAACCAAGGTTCATGTTTTAGGTTGTTATTAGAGAAAGTAAAAGATGAGTGTTAATTTCTTTTCATTTGCTGCTTTCTTTCGTTTTAGGGATTTTAGCTCTTTTTGACAGGGGGGCGGGGGCATTCGAGCATGGGGCTAAATATGTATTTTTTTACAAAATGTTATGATTTATTTTTGTATTATTTACTATAGTCCTAATAAACCCCAGGAAATTACATCTGGCCACAGAAGATCACAGGATCTACTGAATGTGAAGGTAGCCTACTGGGGGAAGGCTTATACTGTGTGTATAGGCTCAATATGTCAGTTTGTCACATTCAGTAGATCCTGTGGTCTTTTGTGGCCAAATGTAATTTCTTGGGGTCTAGTAGGACTATAGTAAATAATAATAAAATGAATCACCATACAATTCTGTAAAAAAATACATATTTAGCCCCATGCTCGAATGCCCCCGCCCCCCCTGTCAAAAACAGCTTAAATCCCTAAAACGAAAGAAAGCAGAAAATGAAAGAAAGTTTACATTCACCTTTTACTTTCTCTAATAACCTAAAACATGAACCTTGGTTTTTACATTCACATTTTAGTTTCTCTAATAACATCCTAAAACATGAACCTTGGTTTTTACATTCACCTTTTAGTTTCTCTAATAACATCCTAAAACATGAACCTTGGTTTTTACATTCACATTTTAGTTTCTCTAATAACATCCTAAAACATGAACCTTGGTTTTTACATTCACATTTTAGTTTCTCTAATAACATCCTAAAACATGAACCTTGGTTTTTACATTCACCTTTTAGTTTCTCTAATAACAACCTAAAACATGAACCTTGGTTGAAAAAAACTAAAGTTGTCCTTTAAGTGTGCTTGAGTGTGCTTGAAAGTGTTATGCTGCATATTATTATGAAAGTGTTATTATTATGAAAGTGTTATGCTGCATATTATTATGCAAAACATGACCTGTCATTTCAGGTTTCAGGTTCACTTTATCGCCTAAGCATGAATTAGGTGAAAGCCTCCTAGGATTGAATAAATCTGGGGCCACAGTTATAGCCTAGTATTGAGAATGAACAGTATATACCTAAGTGTATGCCTACTGTATTCTTTGCATTGTTCTTGGATCACTGAACAGCTTTCCTATAGCTCTGGCAATCTTAATAATCTGATGAGAAAACATGACTCGACGTCCCCACTCCTAATGAATACTGCCTTTGATAAATCTGTAGACAAAATAATTTCCATAGAAATGGCTTGTTTCCATTGGCTCCACCAAGAAAATAAATTGATAATATTCATAACAGACAACACAGAACATGCAAAGGAAAAACATGAAAATAAAGCCAGTAAAATAACAGCATTATACTGAAATTTATACGTTGGTGAAGGTAGGCTTACTACTGTAGGTGCATGTGGAGTGCATATCTGTTAAATGGAGGACAACTGAGCAATGATAATGTACAGGTAAATTGCTTACGTTTGTTTCCATAAACAAATAGAAAGAAAATGATGGCAGAAGCTGCTGTGTGATTGATTGACTGTTTAAATGAGCCTGTAGCCTACATCATGTTAATGGCACGACACAAGATGTGACATGATCTCACACATAGAACCCACTACAGAAATGACAACAGGAGACACTTTTGATCCTGTAAAACGACCAATTAAAAAAGATAAATGTGGGAGAAAGTAATTTTTCTAAAGATCATAACAGTGATTGGGCGAACTGCACATTAATCTGATTACTATAATCATATTACTATCAGTTCAGAAGATACAAATACTTTCACCCCAATGGGTTGATTTAGGAAAATTAAATAATCTAGGGTGACAATGATAAGGTTGAAAAGGCCAGAAAAGGTCGAGAACAAATGGTCTACGCGGTAAAATTGTGAGTATTCGTTGAACTTAACATAAGCTCTGTTTATAGCAGGTCGCGTCACGTCACACTGTTCTGTGACACATTGTGAGCTTAATATTTGGCCAATAATGACAAGCCCATAACAGGGACGCCACATTAAATGTGGTTCACTTTGAATTGTACAAAAAAAGACCATCGTAGTACAAACATCAGGTCATTTATTTTTTTGTATTCTATGAAGCCTCTATACTGTGCCAGTTCCACTGAATGCACAAGGCCATTCTTTCACTTTCCCCCCCCCCCATTACATCTAGGGCTGTGCAATTTATTGTATTATATTGACAATATATTGCATTATATTGAAATCACAATATTGACACTACTATCACACATTTAAACAGATCAAAATCTGTCAAAATGTACTGTAGTACAATATCAAACTTAAATCTTGTATAACTCCGGTTAATAGACTAGAGCAGTGGTTCCCAAACTTTTTAGCTCAAGATCCAAAAAAGAATTCAGAGGTTTGCCCATGACCCAAACTAGTGAAATTAGCAGATCTACAAGCTCACAATGTGTTGTGAGCTTGTGCGTTGTTTCACTACTTCTTAAACATTTGTTTACAAATGTATGGAATTTCTTAGATTTTTTTCGTTGATTTCCTCATGGAATTACTGAAAAAAAATCATTGAATTGAATGATCCCCCCCCCCCCCCCCCCCCCCCCCTTTTTTTTGGTTATGTTTTTTTTTTTAATGTTCTGAAATAGTAATTAAAAACAAAATATAGGAAACAAAAAATAATAAGGGACTTATTAAAATGTGTCTGCGTCCCACAAATGGGTCGCGACCCAGTGCTTGGGAAACAGTGGACTGGAGTATATCTACTTGATGAACATAAGCTGCTTTAGTGCAAGAACGTCTGTCTGATGAAGATCATAATAGTATTAGAATAATAATCCTACAAAACACATATGTCACTGGAAGGGTTTTCATTTCAAATCACATACCACCGCTGTTGGGTTATTTCAATGCCAGACAGACAGATTTTGACAGTTCAAGTTTCTGGTCCTCTCAAAGACAATAGCTATAATAGCATTTGTACATGTATGTACAAATGCAATGTATCATTGCTATATTGTCTCATGTCCTATGTGGGTGTCTCACATAAATGTAAGTACGTCATTATTTAACGTATGCCCCGAAATCCTGAGAGTAAAAAGAAACTCTTACAAAAACGATCTTGAAAACGGATTGATTTCATACACAAATGTTTTTTCCAAAATGCTTTTGTGTGTATCAAATGTAACAAGCCTTTATATAAAAGTTACCTGGATTAGTGCATGTTTGATCAAAAGTACCATTCAATATTACTGTTATTTTGTTCTCCCATGAGCACCATTTTTTGACAGACAAACAAGAAAACAAAGTGGCTGTGGGTCCTAAAACGGAATGCAGGATTTGTTTTGCATCCCTTCTTTGCTGCTTAGCGGAGAAACTGACAGATCAGTTGACCGACAGTTGACAAAACAATTTGAACCAACCAACAGAGTACAACACTACTGTACATAGATACATACACATAAAGAGAATGGGAAAATACACCAACGAGGTACAAATTTAACCCCCCCCCCCCCCCCCCCCCGGGGCAATGTGTAACATTCCAATCATCTATGAAACCATGTAGTTTATACATGTAAAGTTATCTTTATTTGAAATATATATGTGTGTGTGTGTGTGTGTGTGTGTGTGTGTGTGTGTGTGTGTGTGTGTGTGTGTGTGTGGTGTTAAGAATCTGTGTTTAAAAATAAACATTACAAGTTACCTGCCATTTTAACCACTTGAATCCCAGCATTCGTATTCTGGGAGGAACATCGGCCAAAAACAGCCGATCTACAAGTTCACTTGAAGATCGGCTATTTTGAAATGTAGTGTAGAGCAGTGGTTCTTAACCTGTGGCTCGCCAGACTCCCCACATGATTTTTCTTTTTTTGGAGGGAGGGTCCCCAGATGACATTAAAATGACAATTTTAAAGGAGAATTCCATGCTAGAAGGCTTTCTTACCTTTATTTGTAGTTGTTACGTCCCCACCAAAGAGGTGTTATTTTGTGCAAAAGCGCATTATTGGCTATTTCCCCTACCATAATCCCTCAATGAATTGCATTGAATTGCATTGAATGGGGCTATGGGGTGTTCTGCCAATTCGCTTATTTCCATCGCTCAAAAATCTATATTTTTTTCAAAAGTAATCAAACTATACTGAAATTAGCTGATCTACAAACTCACAATGCCTCGCATTACAAGGCGTTGTGAGATTGTTGATCAGCTATTTTCACAACATGTATCTTTGGAAACCCAAGTCACACTAAAAGTAATGCCTCGACTCCTACAGTTCCAAGTGCTTGTTTGTCAGTGTAGGGGGTCCCCCAGTTCAAATGTGAATATTTTGGGGGGCCAGGGCCCCAAAAGGTTGAGAACCACCGGTGTAGAGGGACAAACGTACAGTTCGTAAGTCTAGTCGTCATCTCGTTTGAATAAGAATAACCCAACATGGTCTGTGAGAATCTAAGAAGGTTAAAAAGATCACAACATAGCTGCCCCGCTCGCTGCTGTTCACCAACACAGCTCCTTTGGACGATGACGTTAGCAAGATACGCACACGAGAAAAAAAGCACTTTTTAACACAACCTTAGGAAACTTAGAACGAGTACAAAAATGATATTTGTCTTGTTACATTTAAAAGGTCCTTAATTCTCCCCGTAGTCTTTCTTTAGGAGGAGACAACTCGGCTCTCCAGAGTTCCTGTTTGTAATTTGCGTTTCTACATTCTACATCAGCCGTCACTCCTGCTCCTCCTCTCCGTCTGTCATCTCCGCTCACCTTGTTCTCTCGCTGCAGTCGTTTCAGTCAAGGAAGCGCTGGCAGGCTTTCTTCCAGCGGCAGGCGGTGCACCACTGGTCTCTGTGCTCGATGCCGTACACTTTGCGGCACTTCTTGGCCTCGCCGCGCACCCGCCTGGTCGACGAGGGAGGTTACACCACATCATTTAAAATGTCTCCCATCTTTACCTGCCTGTGCTACGTATGTCCCATTTGGTCCATTTACCATTATACGGTGGTTACCCTTAAAACTAAGACAGTCGCCAAAAAACATTGCTGACTCTGACATTAAAAAAAAAGGTCAGATGAAGCCACTACGACCACAAATATCCCAAGAAACTAGCTAGCCTAGCCACCGAGTTTGCTGCACTCTGAGAGAACAACATGGCTGAATTCTTTGTTTTAATTAGGTGTTCCATGATGCTGTGGTTTGAAGCACGGCTAGAAGGCTGTTTCAACCAATCAGATTACTTCCTCGAAACGACCTGTTGTATAATTTGGCCTACGGCGATGGAACGAGTGAATTGCATAGTGCAAGGCATGTGAGCTCCAATAGTTTGTTTGCTTTGTAGGAAACCACACCTAAAGTAACACCTGATGTTTGTGCATTGTGTGGTAATGTGTTTGAAGTAGGTCTCTTGTGTGAGACCTAGTTCTTCACTCTTGCTTTTAGTTGAGTTTTTAATATTTGTATTTTTATCCATGGACTCACTGTTCTACCTGATTTGCTGCCATTTTATGTTCTTTGCTATTGTTTTAATCCTACTTTATGCTTTTTTTTTTTGCTTTTCTCTTTTTATTGCTCTGTAAAGCACTTTGCGCTCTTAAGTCATGAAAGGTGGTATATAAATAAAGTTGATTATAATTATTAAAAGGGATTGAATCTGAACCTCGGACTATGACCTGTGGTGAGCTAGGTTTGTACACCCGGCTCATTTATGAGTAGCTTTTTATGAGTAGCTTCATTTCAACAAAGATTCATGAAACATGAACAGTGAAATGACAAACTGCCGACATCAGACATTTTACTGGATGATCTTATCGTCATCTAGGTCAGGGGTTCTCAACGTTTCAGGCTGGGTACCACCGGAAAGGCTTTGGCCATGTCTCGCCACCGCCATGTTGAGCTTTGACCAACAAGGTTTCCTGAACTTATGTTGTGATTTGACGATGATAGTGGATTGAGTCATTGCAGATGCAGACAGCCAGAGAGACAGACAGACAGACAGACAGACAGACAGCCAGAGAGACAGACAGACAGACAGACAGCCAGAGAGACAGACAGCTTCATTGGTCATGTCCGTGTCGCGACGTGTTGTGACTGTGAGCTTGTAGATTTGCACGCTCTGCAATTTTGAGCATGCAACCAAGTAGCCTGGGGTCCACCTATGCTTTCTATGGCATCGGCAGCTCCCGGCCGGATCCGCCGGGAGAATCTAGACACAGCTGCGTGACATGAGACTGATCAGCAGAGAGTGATCGACGTTTGCGCTACTCTATGCCGAATTGAAGTGGACTCGGACCCAGACTTTTTTTTCCCTCCCTGGAAATAAAAACGTCTGGGTTTCCGAGGCTAGCAACCAAGTGACTCTTCACTAGCCCCTCCCTAACATTTTAGTCTAGTTTTTAAGTTTTTGACGACATATTTAGTCAGAGTTTTAGTCATCATAGCTTAGCTTTTATTTAGATTCTATTTCGTATTTCCTGTTGAAAAAGTGTTTCGACCATAGTTTTTAGTTGACAAAATCAACACTGCTAGTCTGACTGCTACAAGGGAAAACCATGAAGGCTGCCGAACAGAAGCCGCCCTGCAAAAGTAACATATTGGATTTGTCTGGATTAGGTTAAATAAATGTGATCACATAACCCATTCTGACCGGGCACCCATTTTGGTGTCAGCATCATGTTATGCTTTAGCTATTTAAAAATAGCAGATCTACAAGCTCGAGCTTGTAGATCTGCTATTTTTGAAAAGAATCGAAGAACGACTGACATTTTTAGAATCTGATCTCAGGTCAGAATGGGTTTTAATCAGACCAGTGTGTGTCCAGTGGAAACCTCGTATGAATCTGATCTCAGGTCAGAATGGGATAATGTAATGATGACACAGGGACCGGCTGACTGACTGACCTGGCGGTCCAGTGGCCGCGTGGCGGAGAGGCGCTGGCAGGATGAGGCCTCATGGGGGCGCTGTGCTGCTGCAGCCACTGCTCTCCTACGCTGACGGAGCGGACGCGGAACGGCGCCCCCTGTGGAGGAAAGAGAGAATGCACATTAAGGACCGTGGATGAAAGGACACAACATCATCGGCCATCATCCCTAGTGAAAATATCAGCCCCAGGGTTGATCAGTTGTCACCCTCTCTCTGACCTTTTCTTACTCCCCTCACCCAGGGCAAGTAAAGTCTGGTGGCATGTCATTAAATGTATTATTGCTGTCAAGTGTACGTGCTTTGGAGAAATTGGGGATCAACTTGCATAAATATGTTTTATTACTGTATTTATTACTATATTATTTGCATCTAGTATGCACGCATAGCCCAGTCCTTGTAAAATAAATAGCTAATGTTACCACAAGAAAATTCAATTCAATTCAATTGAGGTTCATTAGCATGAGAAAACATACGTTTACATTGCCATAACAAGTGTCGGAATAAGTCACAGCCTATATTATATTGTGCTCTAAATATGCATATAATGTGCATCACACTAAAGCCATCATCAACGGTTAATGTTCTTTGTGTGAGACATCCCCTGCTTCTGTACTGGCCTTCTACTAGCCTCCTCCTGCCTGCCTTTGTCCATGTGTCGTTTACATAATGCCAAAACACTCTGCAGTTACACCTGTATGCCTGTGGGTGGCAGTGCTCTATCAGAGAGAGGGAGGGCAGAAGAACAGGAGGAGGCAGAGACAAAACACTCTGCAGTTACACCTGTATGCCTGTGGGTGGCAGTGCTCTATCAGAGAGAGGGAGGGCAGAAGAACAGGAGGAGGCAGAGAGACAAAACACTCTGCAGTTACACCTGTGTGCCTGTGGGTGGCAGTGCTCTGTCAGAGAGAGGGAGGGCAGAAGAACAGGAGGAGGCAGAGAGACAAAGGCAGCCCAGTGATGGAAAATGTGAAGGAGTCAGCAGGGGGACTGCCTGGTAAATACCCAGGAGGACCCAGGGGACGCCCCGCCGAGGTGGACCACTGTAAATCTGTCTCTGTAAAACAACAGCATATTGTACACCCCATGGATTCTCTCTCCATTTGTGCATGTGTGTGTGTGTGTGTGTGTGTGTGTGTGTGTGTGTGTGTGTGTGTGTGTGTGTGTGTGTGTGTGTGTGTGTGTGTGTGTGTGTGTGTGTGTGTGTGTGCGCACGCGCGCTAGTGTAGGAGATATTTCGACATGCTTCGTGGCCAGCTACTCAGTGAATTTAGTATGGAAAATCTAATTGCTAGAAGCACAAAGGCTTCTGTGTGGAGTCAGAGGAAGTGTGTATGTCAAAAAGAGGGAGCTCGGACTCGTCTTAAGGGGAATTAAGAGATTAAAGGGAAGTTGTCCAAAATATGCCAAGGGGGAAGTTAAGTGTTAAGTGTTAAGAAGCGGCTGCAGACAGGCACCACTAACACACAAAGACTCTCATCTCCAATGGCTTGCTTAGGATTGTCATTTGGTTCCTCTGTCAGAGTACAGACCCATGAATGTTTGTTATGTTTGGTCCTCTACAGAGTACAGACCCATGAATGTTTGGTCCTCTACAGAGTACAGACCCATGAATGTTTGGTCCTCTACAGAGTACAGACCCATGAATGTTTGTTATGTTTGGTCCTCTACAGAGTACAGACACATGAATGTTTGGTCCTCTACAGAGTACAGACCCATGAATGTTTGTTATGTTTGGTCCTCTACAGAGTACAGACACATGAATGTTTGGTCCTCTACAGAGTACAGACACATGAATGTTTGGTCCTCTACAGAGTACAGACCCATGAATGTTTGTTATGTTTGGTCCTCTACAGAGTACAGACCCATGAATGTTTGGTCCTCTACAGAGTACAGACCCATGAATGTTTGGTCCTCTACAGAGTACAGACCCATGAATGTTTGTTATGTTTGGTCCTCTACAGAGTACAGACCCATGAATGTTTGTTATGTTTGGTCCTCTACAGAGTACAGACCCATGAATGTTTGTTATGTTTGGTCCTCTACAGAGTACAGACCCATGAATGTTTGTTATGTTTGGTCCTCTACAGAGTACAGACCCATGAATGTTTGTTATGTTTGGTCCTCTACAGAGTACAGACCCATGAATGTTTGTTATGTTTGGTCCTCTACAGAGTACAGACCCATGAATGTTTGGTCCTCTACAGAGTACAGACCCATGAATGTTTGTTATGTTTGGTCCTCTACAGAGTACAGACCCATGAATGTTTGTTATGTTTGGTCCTCTACAGAGTACAGACCCATGAATGTTTGTTATGTTTGGTCCTCTACAGAGTACAGACCCATGAATGTTTGTTATGTTTGGTCCTCTACAGAGTACAGACCCATGAATGTTTGTTATGTTTGGTCCTCTACAGAGTACAGACCCATGAATGTTTGGTCCTCTACAGAGTACAGACCCATGAATGTTTGGTCCTCTACAGAGTACAGACCCATGAATGTTTGGTCCTCTACAGAGTACAGACCCATGAATGTTTGGTCCTCTACAGAGTACAGACCCATGAATGTTTGGTCCTCTACAGAGTACAGACCCATGAATGTTTGGTCCTCTACAGAGTACAGACCCATGAATGTTTGGTCCTCTACAGAGTACAGACCCATGAATGTTTGGTCCTCTACAGAGTACAGACCCATGAATGTTTGGTCCTCTACAGAGTACAGACCCATGAATGTTTGGTCCTCTACAGAGTACAGACCCATGAATGTTTGTTATGTTTGGTCCTCTACAGAGTACAGACCCATGAATGTTTGTCATTTGGTCCTCTACAGAGTACAGACCCATGAATGTTTGTCATTTGGTCCTCTACAGAGTACAGACCCATGAATGTTTGTTATGTTTGGTCCTCTACAGAGTACAGACCCATGAATGTTTGTCATTTGGTCCTCTACAGAGTACAGACCCATGAATGTTTGTTATGTTTGGTCCTCTACAGAGTACAGACCCATGAATGTTTGTCATTTGGTCCTCTACAGAGTACAGACCCATGAATGTTTGTCATTTGGTCCTCTACAGAGTACAGACCCATGAATGTTTGTCATTTGGTCCTCTACAGAGTACAGACCCATGAATGTTTGTCATTTGGTCCTCTACAGAGTACAGACCCATGAATGTTTGGTCCTCTACAGAGTACAGACCCATGAATGTTTGTTATGTTTGGTCCTCTACAGAGTACAGACCCATGAATGTTTGTTATTTGGTCCTCTACAGAGTACAGACCCATGAATGTTTGTCATTTGGTCCTCTACAGAGTACAGACCCATGAATGTTTGTCATTTGGTCCTCTACAGAGTACAGACCCATGAATGTTTGTCATTTGGTCCTCTACAGAGTACAGACCCATGAATGTTTGTTATGTTTGGTCCTCTACAGAGTACAGACCCATGAATGTTTGTCATTTGGTCCTCTACAGAGTACAGACCCATGAATGTTTGTTATGTTTGGTCCTCTACAGAGTACAGACCCATGAATGTTTGTCATTTGGTCCTCTGTCTACAGAGTACAGACCCATGAATGTTTGTTATGTTTGGTCCTCTACAGAGTACAGACCCATGAATGTTTGTTATGTTTGGTCCTCTACAGAGTACAGACCCATGAATGTTTGTTATGTTTGGTCCTCTACAGAGTACAGACCCATGAATGTTTGTTATGTTTGGTCCTCTACAGAGTACAGACCCATGAATGTTTGTCATTTGGTCCTCTACAGAGTACAGACCCATGAATGTTTGTCATTTGGTCCTCTGTCTACAGAGTACAGACCCATGAATGTTTGTTTAGCCATTATGAAACCAAGCGTCCCTGGCTATTTGTCACATGACGAACTTTCGGCAAAAACAGGCATTCAACAACATTCAACATCAAAGAATTTGGTGTAGGTGGCACTGGCTGTTGATTTCGTTCGTTGACTACCTTTTTTCACTGACGAAAACTAAAGGAGAACTAAGCATGATGACTAAAAATATTGACAATTTCGTCAACAAATAAGAACTATACTAAAATGTTATTGAGGTACTATAGAAAAGATCCAGGGTGTTGTTCTCTGAAAATAGCCGCTCTACGCGCCATTAAAGGGGCTATAGGGTTGTAGGATCACCGAAATAGAATATACTAGGATTTTTCCATCAATATTGGTTTAATTGGACATTATAGTTATTTCTATAGATAAACTATGATAACCATCAACCACTAACTGGCATCAATATGAGTTGGAAAGAAGGGACAATCTTGTTGTCCGTTTTTAGGTTTAGGGCTGGACTTCAGTCCATTCAATGGAACATTTCCAGGATGTTCAACAATACACAAAACAAGGAAGCAACCAGTCTGAAAGCAATGCTATTCCCAGACTAAAGTTCAATTCAATGCTATTCCCAGACTATAGTTCAATTCAATGCTATTCCCAGACTATAGTTCAATTCAATGCTATTCCCAGACTATAGTTCAATTCAATGCTATTCCCAGACTATAGTTCAATTCAATGCTATTCCCAGACTATAGTTCAATTCAATGCTATTCCCAGACTATAGTTCAATTCAATGCTATTCCCAGACTATAGTTCAATTCATAGAACTAAAATAGTCAACTTCGGGATTTTTTTATAGGAAAGAAAAAAAGAAAAGAAAAAGATTTTATTTTTGAATATTTATAGATAAATAACATATTTAAAAGGGCAGCAGTCGAGACGGGGTCAAATACAGGAGCATCCCTGGAAAAATGGGAGGGTTGACAGGTATGGTGATGATAATAATAATAATATTATTATTAATAATAATATATAATATATTATAGGTATGGTGATGACGGCTCTTTAGGGTCGACAGGATATGACAGCTTCTTGAAAGGACGGGACTGGAGGTTTGACAGATTGTGACAGCTTTTTGAGGACATGCTCGAGTACAATATTGTGTGACTCAGTAAGACTGCATGTCAAGACAAATAATGTCTGACTCGACTCAATTTAGTCAATTTAGTCACCTGGAATGTCTTAGTGTTAGTCTAGTTTTAGTGAAGTCGACTAAATATCATAAGATTTTAGTCGACTACATCTACAGTTGATTTAGTCGACTAAAATGTATTTTGGCGGGCCTTGATGCTGTCCCAATGACTGATTTTACACATGACTTGTACTGAATCATCTCTTGTCCACTAGTCCCTCCCTAACATTTTAGTCTAGTTATTATTTGTTGACAAAATCAACAGTATATTTAGTTTTAGTCATCATGGCTTAGTGTTAGGCTCCTACTAACACGATGCTGATGCTTTATATAGCATCAGTTGCATGTTACCGTTATTGCTGCAAGGGGACGTGAAAGGGTAGACAGCACACTATGTCAGGAGGATGTTTAGAATTAAAGTGATGCAGGATGGCATCGCTAACAGAGGGTTAGGGGCAAATGGCTCTGTGAATGATTGCGGGACGCACCAGTTTGCTGTGAGGGGCGGAGTGGATGGTGGTCCAGTGACAGGTAGGGGGTGGGGCACTGGAGACGGCAGGAGACGCCACGAGGACAGAGGCCACAGGCAGCGCCTAAAAAACACACACACACACACACACACACACACACACACACACACACACACACACACACACACACACACACACACACACACACACACACACACACACACACACAGACACTATCAAAAGACTGAAACATGCCTCCATCTAGGCCTGTCACAATTATTACATAATCGCCCAATCACAATCATTTGAGATAATCACAATTATCTTTGCGTAGTTTCCATGCTGCGACAATTTTTCAAAAATTGCAGAAATAGCTTACAAACACGTCAACTATTACCACTATTTTGTAGGAAAGAAAAGATTATTAAAAATGATTGAATGTGTCAGTGATTTCTTTGTATATTATGTAAGTTAGTTGCCATATCTGCCCTGTGCAATTTGTGATTACAACGCCTAAAAGTCAAACACGAACTCACATTTTAACGCTCCGATGGTCAATGCAAAACAATTAAGTAAATCGTTAAAAATATATCTTTTATTTACTAGGTAAAATGTACGTCATTTTCCTTAATTTATATTTTTAACTTTCTGTAGAAATACAATTTAATACCAGGTAAAAAACGAACCCAACATCATTGATATTATTATCCCATTCTGAACGGGCACCCATTTTGGTGTCAGCATCATGTTATGCTTTAGCTATTGAAAAATAGCAGATCTACAAGCTCATATCGCGCCACTCGGTGGCGCGATATGAGCTTCTGCTATTATATGAGGTCTGCTATTTTTGAAAAATCGAAGAGCGACTGACATTTTTAGAATCTGATCTCAGGTCAGAATGGGTTAATCAGACCAGTGTGTGTCCAGTGGAAACCTCGTATGAATCTGATCTCAGGTCAGAATGGGTTAATCAGACCAGTGTGTGTCCGGCGGAAACCTCGTATGAATCTGATCTCAGGTCAGAATGGGTTCTCTAGTCTGTACCTGATAGGAGTGTTCAGACTGAACCTGCCAGAAGCTGCCGGAGGGGGCCGACTGGCTCAGCAAGCTGGAATGGAGGGACTCGTCTGTGGGCAAGCTGGCCTCGCCCGGTCCTACGGCGTCCATGCTGGAGCTCTCTGTGGTTCCCGGGGGGGCACAGGCAGCAGGGGTAATAAGGGGGCTGGCAGGGGAGGAGGCAGAGCTTCCTGCCCAGGGGCTGAAGGCAGGCAGGAGAGGCGTGGGTGGCGGGGTGAGAGCCTGCTGGTCTCGCTGGTGGATCTCGGTGTAGTAGAAGTCCTCCTCACTGCGGGAGCAACGCTCGTGTTCGCCATTTTGGCTTTTCGGGTGGGAAGGGGGAGAGACAGAGATGGAGAGAAATGGGGAAATGGAAGAGGAGGAGGAGGGATGGAATGACATGTTCATTGGTTAATTCGTTTCTTAAAGATAAATCACACCCGTCAGTGGTGGTGAAGTCACTACGTCAGGGGCGCTCTTATCATCATACTTCCTCATACACCATCTCATTCCGCGGCCAATCACAATTTGCGTCCTCACCTTCATCATCATTGTTTGTGTTACGCAATGGTTGTGTTTACACGAACACTCAAAGTTGTCCATTCATTGTCAATGGTTTGTTGGACATAGGAGGCCCTCAAAAACAAGAGTGGGTGGGCTCCTCCCCTCCATATTTGTTCTTATAATAGACAAACGTGTAGGGGAGAGACAGTAAGAAAACTGAGAGGCAGACAGTGTAGGAGACACAGACAATAGGACAGCTGAGGGGGAGAACATTTAGGAGAGACAGACGGTAGGACAGCTGAGGGGGAGAACATTTAGGAGACACAGACAATAGGACAGCTGAGGGGGAGAACATTTAGGAGAGACAGACGGTAGGAAAGCAGAGTGAGGCAGTGTAGGAGCAACAATCATTAGGGATGCTGAGACGGAGACTGGCGAGTGCAGGAGAAACGAGCAGTAGGAAAGCTGAGATGGAGAGCACAGGGAAGACAGACAGAAGGGAAGCTGAGAGAGACAAGTGTAGTCGAGACAGACGGTAGGAAAGCTGAGAGGGAGACCTGTAGGGGTCAGTTTAGGAGAGACGCTTAGCTCTGGGTGGATTCTACTCCTTGGTCTGCAAAAATGCACCATCACTATAAGAACTGTTGGGGAATAATTATATTCTCTGTTCATATACAATCCCCCTTATTTTTCATTTTAACATGTTACATTGTGAGAGGCCTGCACAGGCTGCGCAGCTGTGTACACTCCTCTGCTTAACCTGATTTTACCCTGCCTTCTCCAAGGTCGAGACACTGCTTGGAGATATCGCTGCTACAGTCATTAAATGGGCCAGTCAACGTAACTGGTTTCAACCAGTTGCTACCCAGTATCTCAGAACTTGCCATGTCAGGCCGCACCCCTTTGCTGATTTCATGTCTTTATATATGCAATGAAAGTCCATCTTTCCTCATGTTACCCCGATCTCTCCCTCTGAGAGGTCGTGATCTCATCACTCGTGCACGTTTTAATTACTTTATAATAAATTGAACATCATCAGACCAGACTCCTCTCCTCTCGATTTATGATGCTCACACTATGCTGAAAAGTTCCTCAACAATTGGCGCTGCGAGCAGGGGTCGTCTGTTAGCGGCCGCTCACCTCCTGTCTGGGACTCCCAGGGAAGAATGACTGATCATCCTGGCCGATACGGCCAGCCTCAAGCATCCACGTTTAGACCCAGTGAGGAGGAATCGCTTGGGAGCCCCAGGGAGACAGGGGGGCGGCCGTGGACAAGACCTCCAAAGAACCAGGAACTATTTAAGCACACGGTGAGATATTTTCTAAAAACTCAAATAATTAATTTTATTGGGAATTTAGGGTGGGGAATCATGTAAAGTTAAATTCTGAGTATTAACTCACTGTTTAAAACCATGCTTGGGTGACATGTATTGATGGTGACATGTATTGATGGACTAAAGTAAAAGGTATTGAGGCTGACCACCATGTGTTGCATTGGACATTATATGGGCCTAATTGTCCCGTGTTGAGGGACCTGCGAAAGATTAGGAGGCTGCCCTGCCTATCCCATGTCTGATAGAGTTGTTTAACCTTGATTGTCGCTTGCTGTCTGTGTCATCGAGAGATGTGGGAATGCTTTCATTCGCGCACATGAAATGACATAGAGCAAGGGGCCTGCGAAAGATCAAGCTTACTCTGGGTTTTTGAGCATATTTTTACCCGCGAAAAATAAAGGCCACGTTAGAAGACGTTTTAACGGTAGAACCGGTGCGCTTGTGTAATAGAGCGTGGTCACGAGTTAGTGACGAAGCAGAGATAAACTGCGGTCGGAATGGGAAACCGTTCCTCTACCATGCCTGTACTCCACTTGGAGGAGGCATACTTTAGCCCAGTCATGAGATATATGGTCTCCAAGCATGGCAGCTGTCTCCCTGAATGGTGTTCAATGGGGTTCCCCTTCTGGGGAAGTAGTTTAGTTTAGTTTATTTGCACATGTAAAATAATAACAATATGGTAAAATAAAATAATAGAAATTAAGATATGAATAATATTGGTAAACCTAAGGATTGTAAATAATAATAATGAAAAAAAAATATATATATATATATTCTAATAATAAAATATCAAATAATAACATGACTAGGGCGTGTAGAAGAGGGCAGCCTGCTGCCTCCTTCCTCCGAAAGCTCTGTGTGCTTAATGGAAAGCACAAAGGTTTAGAGTTAGGGTCAGAGTGTTCAGAAACCGAGACACTGACACACACAGAAAATGAGCTAATTAAGTAAAAAGAGTCAGAACCAAAAATTCTGACTAAATGTGCACAACACAGAAAGGTTCAAGGTTCAAGATCCAAGGTTTTATTAATGTCCCTAATGGCAATTAGGTTTACATGGGTATTAGCTGGCAGCGACGTGAAACTGATGCCTAAGATGGAATCAGTGTTTAAGTTATAAACATGTATTTGTAACACTTTTTAAACGTGTCACAGTGTTTAGATTATAAACAGAAGAACATGTTTAATCGCCAGTAACACTTTCTAAACACATAAACGTGTTCAAAGTCAGTCATATAGGTGTTTGAGTGAACTCGTGTTCTACTGTATTTTATGACCATTAATAAACATTCGGCATTTTATTATTACACACTGGTGTTTAGGTTTAAACGTGTCACATGTTCCAGGGATTTACAGTGTAAATGAGAATTCATAACCTCCCTCTTTGCATTATTCTTTACATGTTTCGGGGGCCCCTACTCGCATATGTTTTTTCTGTGTCACCTCTGCAGGCATTGTTGCGGATCGACCCAGATCTTGGTTCCCCCCCCGTACCAGTCATTCTACGCCCTGCCTGCCCCGTCCAGCGAAGCAGCCAGCATTCCAGCACGCACAGAGCCTACAGCCCTCCCCACCAGCAGCAGCCCCGTCGACACACATGCCTGTGACCTCTGCGACCCCAAGGCCTCCTGCGCCTCAGCCATATCCACGGCTCTGCCCACTCTGGAAGAAACACAGTATGCACAAGATGTGTGCTGCTTCCAGCCTATGGACTTGATTCAACTCAATAACGCAGACGACGCCCAACGCTCGTCCTGCACTGACATTTCAGATCCAGTGCTGTCCAACAGTGACAGTACGAAAGAGCACGCCAACATATTCGACCAACAGCCAGGCGCTGTGCCCGCCTCAAATTAACTGTATCCTGACTCATGGGCACAGCGAGGCGAAGAGGATGAAACCAACGTACCACCGCCCGAAATGCAGACATCTGACGACAGCAAGAGTGGTGGCAGGAGATGTGGAAGGAACCGACAGCTGAATGACGGGTGTCGTTTCAACTACAGCAGGCCACAACGTTGGAGAAGCGGCAACAGAGGTCACGGCCGCACGGGGAGGGGTCAGGCGACTCCAAGGGAGACAACTGAGGGTGACCAGGGATGAAGGAGATGGCGGGCGCTGGGCCGGATTGTCTGGTGAGGGTGTGGCGGATAAGAGAACTGGGGCCGATCCTGCACTGTGCGTCCAGACGTCGATTCAGTCACAGGTTAAGTTATGCACTCCATACACCCACTCAAACACTCTATGACCACACTCCAAAAGGCGACACGTGCATCCACACACCACCTGAGAAATGAAACATGTCCCATGCTGTCACGCAAACAAACATCCTCTGAGCCATTTCCATTGCACTATACCACACTTAAATTGCAGTCAAACAGACCATAATCATGCCCTAAAGGCACTGCACGCAAACAAACACCCTCTGAAACATGAATCACAACCCCACACCTCACTCATTCATACACCCCCCGTGCCATGACAATGCATGACACCACCACTTAGATCACACACAAAGAGCAGATTGTTTTTATTATTATTATTGTTTTTAGAATGTCCCTTGACTACATATGCCCCACAGTGTTCGTTTATAAACTGCCCACGTAATTTTTGACCTAGTGTTCAACTACAGTACTCAAATGTTTAAAGTAATAGTATCGATACTTCTGTGTCTTGTCGCAAATGGACATTGATGAAGTTAAGCTACCCCCAGCAGCGAGGTGACTATGTGCATGAAATATGACGTTGTGTTTTAAGAATGCACAGTTCGGTGGGCCACATTCATTCATTATATGCCAGTATGATACTGGTGTGTTATCTCTGGTGTTTTCATATAACACTGGCACTGCTGCGCTACAGCCTGAGAATCAAGTTTCAATGGTAGCGAGCAGTCTCTGAGTCAATGCAGTGATATGCACAGAACGTAATCAACCTGATTTGTTACTGCTGTGTGCTAAACAACCTCCAACCCAAGGGGGCTGATGGATTGAATAAGAGAAATATTAACAAGCATCGGCTGAACATGTGTAGTTTCTGTTCCATTCACTTAAATGAGTGTGCAAAATAGCCGATCTACAAGCTCTCAAATAGCCAAAACCTGAGTGTTAAGAAAGACATCCAGTCTATTAGTTAAAGGCAGCAGAAGCTGCTATAATGGTGTTTATTTAAGTCAGAGAAAGTAAATCTACTCCTCATGTAGAATGTCTCATTTTGAGTTTCAAATGGTTTATACATGAGCTTCTAATGTCCTAAATGTGTTGTTGTGGTTATAATATGTTGCGCTTTGTGATAAATACGGATCTGGAAGTTAACAGGCCAAATAACAAAGGAGAAATTCAGCACGCCACTGCGCGTGGCAGATGTGATGCATCACTTGTACCGAGTGAGCGTGATCCCACTGGAAGTGATGCATCACAGTTGGTACAAAGACGTACTGGCTGACCCAACATGCATAAAGTGTATAACTATCGGTCTAGACTCTAGACTGAGTGAACGGGTGAAAACTAGGCAGTTGTCATGTCTGGTTGGAGAATGTCCACATTGATGAGAGGACAGTGTTCATGCCTAGCTGGTTTGGCCAGGCAAGAGATGAGAGAGACGAATTATTAATTGAATACCTCTATTGGACAGAAACGGCTGTGTTCCTCTCTGTCCAATTTACACGAGAGTTGACAGAATGATGTGATAGACCACTGACTGGTCTATTCATGTGCGGAGAGCCTCTGATGGCTTCACGATGCTATGAAGCTACGGACTGGGGAAATATCCCTGGTAGTGAAATATTACGGTTAAAATAGATGTATTGAGATATGCTAATAGGCCTGCTCAAGTTAGTGAAGCTGTGGTTTAAATGTAGACAGGGATGTAGGTGATCAGAGTGTGATTACTACCCCCACTGGGGCAAATAACTTAATAAATAATGACCACTGTGCCTTTAGGTAATTAGTAAAATTACATGTATGATGTTGCAACTACAGATGAAGGCCTACAGCTGATTCAAGACACATTTTAATGCCCCATTGTGATAGGGCTATTGCTATCCCCTATCGATGTGTCGAGCTAAATTCATATCAATTCCAGCTGGATGATTCTAAATTAGCTTAAACACTGTTACGTTTGTGTTAAGCCCGGGCTATATTAGTAGTATTATTGTTAGTATATATATATATATATTCTTTTTAGATGGGGCCTCTCCTCTTAATTGCCTGTGTGTCCGCCTGCAAAGCAATAAATCGACTGTTATCTCTGGTACCAGGAGTGCGGTGAGGCCCCCACGCATTCCTGTGAGCTGCAGGAGGACTGGACTGACTGAGGAGACGAGCGTGCACGACCGTGCACAGCCGTGACTGACTGGCAGGTTATACTAGGATTTAGACAATTTACAATTTAGGCATTTGGCAGACGCTCTTAATCCAGAGCGACTTACATTTAAGCAAGAACAAAAGCATGGGAATACCTCACATAAAAGCATTTATCAATATCACGAAACATGCGTAAGCTAAGAGACCATTTAGACCATTTATTTTATTTATGTTCTAATTCTCCAACGCTTACAAGTCTGATGCAGGCGACATGTGCTCTCCTTGTCCGTTTGTGACTACTTGGGGGACAGCTGTAATGATTTCAAATGACTTTCTTTCTCTATCAAATCTTATGCTCACTTTCTGCTTGAGCAGAAGAAACCTGCTGCATCCAATATTTGTAGGTAGGTATTTGTTAGGTGAGTTATGCGCAAGCGTTCACATTTGTTCCATAGGCATCCCCCTGGAGCCGACCAGGAGGAAACACCGGAGCAGAGCAGAGGCCATACCCTTGGCCTCGGAGCTCGTAAACTATTTGTTCTAATATAACTAAAAGTTTTTTCAGAGTGAAAATTGCCCTGCCCACCCAGGGGTCACAACCGTCTGCATCTCCAGCCTGAGGATCTCGTATTCAAGGATATCACCTTCCATGCCCTGTTGACCGGCCCGTCCAACAAAGGGAGACGTGCTCTCATGCCAAGCGCTGCTAAAGATTCAACCCAGGCCTTCTGGTGATTGACGACGTCATCAACGAGGAGATTAGTTTCTACTGCGATCTGACACAGATTCCTGCCTATCCATCCATCCATCTTCAACCGCTTATCCGTACTCGGGTTGCGGGGGCAACAGCTCCACCAGCTCGCCAGCCAGGGAGCAACGACCTGGCTGCGGGCTCCCTGACACGGAGGGCCAGAGTAGGACACCTTTTAGTAGCCAGGAGGCTGATTCGACGACGAGGTAAAGTTTGCATTGCCATTAGGCTGCGAGGAGCGACACGATCTGCTGAGGTTTTGTCATTGCTGCAGCATGCGCCGGTGGAGCCTTTTTGTCATACACACATATCTGCACTTAGCATAGACACAGTGATATGCCCGCAGGCAGGAGCGGGGGTACGGCCTGGGCCCAAAACCCGCAACACGGAAGAAACGTCCAGTTGTGCAATTGGCACAACCATACACGCACATACATACACGTGCGCACGACCGCACGCACACACCTTGCTCTACCGCACACACACACGTGCAAGCCCCTGTGGCACACGGAAGCACGCCCACCTGGCGACTCGGACTGACCAAATCGAACAATTTCACTGTGATGAATGAATGGTGTAACTTTTACTGTTTTCATTGATGTATGCATACATGTCACGTGTCCAACTGTGGCCTCTGCTTGAAACTTGGTATTTTGTTTATCTGGGTTATGTCAAAGGTGTGGCCCACAAATGGTGTTTGAGGGTTTTTACTTCGAAATGATTTCACACAGTGGACAGATTAATGGGCGCCCTCCACTAACCACGTATCATTTTGTTTCCTTTCTTTCCACAGGCGACACAATGTTTCCCGTAATGTTGGTTCACTGTCTAACCTCGTGCTATATTTCTTTCCTGGGTGATGCACACGGGACAGAGAGGTCATTGTTTTCACAATGCCAAATCTCTGATCTCTGTTTGATATCTACGGTGTCTGAATTGTGACAGGGTTTGTTTCCTAGGTGGAGACCCACAATGGACTTCTGTACTTAATCTGAATCCTAACTGTCGCCTCCCACAGGTTTTACGGTCCAACAGGGGATTTGTGATAAGTGCTGGCAGCGAGTTTAGGGAAGTCTGTTGCCTTGACCTGATGGTATAATGTTGATAATGTCCGACCTTGTTGGTACTTTGCTGCTGGGTTATTCAATACGCTGAGAGGGAGATGATTTCATGTGACATAGGAAGACTGTTGCACTTTTACACAAGATGTGTCGGTATTGTTTTTTGTGTTCCATTTTTGGGGTTGGTTTTGTTGTTTTTATTGCCTAGCTGCAACAGTGCTCTCTCCGCCTGATATGCCTGTTTTTTCTGTGGTTGATGGAGTGTTTTTCTTATTCCCTTAGTTGGTTCATATATACACACTTTAAATTTACTTTGGACTGTCTAGGCCTTTAACCCTTTATCTACAGGATGTGTATGCTCGGCTGAGCATAAGTACAAGTAGGGGAGGGTGTGTATCAGAGTCCTGTACGTGCATAGCAGGCTGTGGTTTCACTCCTTCTCTCTGCTCTAAAGGCCTAAGGATGCCGAGGCCACCTGTCTCCCGGTTTGAGCTGGTTACTCGCTGGCATTACCCACCGTGAGATTTACCACTCTGCCGGAAGACACACCCACTTCTGTATTTTGTTCAAACCATGTATACGAATGAATGTGCAATTATCTCTCGTGTTATATGCAACATGGTGTGTGTCCCGCAACTAAAGTATAAAACTGATGTTTGTGTTGTTTGAAGGTATACTCGTACGCTATTTCCACTGGGTCTCTGTTGCTATTGTATATTCACGTTTTTTCTTGATTTGTTGTTTCATTTAATGTGTTTAAATAAACAAAAGGGAGGATTGTTGGGGAATAATTATATTCTCTGTTCATATACAATCCCCTTAAGATTTCATTTGAGAAAAGAAAACAGTGAAAAAACTCAGTCATTAAGCTGTGACCTGTCACCACCACAGCCAGAAGACTATCACCCACGCTTGAGGATAACGCCTACCCTCGGCTAGCTGCCCACGACTGCCCACGATCCTTCTACACATTCACAGTGCATTGTCTATGACAACTTATCAGGTCGACAATGGTTACAGACGATCAGGGATGAATGGAACCCAACCCCCAAAAAGTGTAGCCTGTGTTTTAACTTAACTCAAAGTGTAAAGGTTTACCAGCAAAGGTCCACCTTTCTCCTTTATATTTTTTATCCCACAATTTTATAACTCATTTTTCACCCCTGTGTCAATCATCTAATGTGATCCTGGGCTCTACACACCCTCCACCAACCTAGTCCCCATATATGGGGGACATGGGGAGAGCAACGGACTTGAACTCATGCTTCCTTCATGCCTGAGTGTCCAAGTTGCTCCTTTACACCTGACAGGGGGGAGTTTCCCTGGTTGGACGTAGCGCGTGGAAGGAACACGTTATTCCAACCAGTTCCTTTTCCCTCCATCAGGCGCCCCGGCTGGCCAGGGGGAGGCAGTTTAGAGACCAGGATTTATGCATGTTTTTTGTGAGGGTACCTACCTACCCTAGGGGACACGGGGAGAACATGCTAACTCCACACAGAAAGGCCCTTTTGCCAACCCTCCTCGGGTAAGGTCCACTTTTATACTCAACGTTGAATTGACTCTCACGATATTGCAGTGTGTAATTAAGTGCAGTATAACAGCACATACATGCAATTACACAGAGAAACACTGCATTTTCACAAAACCAGAAATGGAGTCCAAACACAATGACAGGAGGCAATAGAACAACATTTGCCAGGAGGATAACACGAGAATACTAAAGGTCCTAAAGTATAAATTGAACCGTACACAGTCAAATCTTCAGTATTAATTTATCCCTTTGTAACTGAGTGAGAATCAGATCCTAATGTAGATAAAGGATCGTACTACACGATACAATCCTGCTAATATTAATAGTTATAGAGCGATAGGCCATGTAAGCTGCAGTAAAGCTGCACTTAGCTGTACTCATTTGTTTTTATTCTCTAGAATGGCAAAACTTTGAGCATCAACCTACGATGTGTATGAAAGGTTATCATTTATTACATTATTACCCTGCCTGCAGCAGTTATTGCAGGCAGTGTTCTCACCTCCAGGTACATTTTTTTTAAGTATTATAAGTGTTGTTGTTATTGTTGTTAAAACTCACCCGAGATGTAGCGTGCGGATGTGACGCTTTATCCCCACCACTGACGTGAGGACTTTCCCACAACTCGGCCACAGGCAGCGGTAGGCGACCTTCACCGAGTTCTGACGGGGAGGAGGAGAGAGAGAGAGAGAGAGAGAGAGAGAGAGAGAGAGAGACAGAGACAGAGACAGAGACAGAGACAGAGACAGAGACAGAGACAGAGACAGAGACAGAGACAGAGACAGAGACAGAGAGAGACAGAGACAGAGAGAGACAGAGACAGAGACAGAGACAGAGACAGAGACAGAGACAGAGACAGAGACAGAGACAGAGACAGAGAGAGAGAGAGAGAGAGAGAGAGAGAGAGAGAGAGAGAGAGAGAGAGAGAGAAAGGCATAGAAAGATAAATGGGGGAGATATTGAGCGAGTGAGAGAGAAAGCCGGTTAGAGAAACCAAAAAGATTAGGGGAGAGAGGAACAAACAACGAGAGAGAGAGGGGAGAAGCAAACTACTTTAAAAACTCACCAGATCATTTTTTTGAATGAATGTTTTCAAGTAACAGTTTAAGTGTCAATATGCCCGACGCAACACACACACACACACACACACACACACACAGTAACTATACTCACTCTGCGTTTCCGTGGCGCCGGCTCATCAAACAACACCTGCTCCAACTCCATGTCCAATCCCTCATCAGAGGGCGTGGCCACACTGCCATCGGGCTCTGTGATTGGCGGAGACGGGACCGGGCTTCCATTGCCGCCGCCGACACTCCAGTAGCCGCTGCTCCCGCTGTCTGAGAGCTCGCCTCCTGCACACTCCATGCCTGGAGCTAGCGCACGCACACACACACACACACACACACAGCAATTAATTTATCATCAGTGGAGAACAGTTCAAGAGAATCACACTATTACTAATTACTCATTTAATGGTAGTGGTACTATTGCAACTATTCCACTGGAGGTACTTCAAATGTCTATCTTCTTCCTGTAAGTAGACTTAGAAATAAAACTAGTGTTGACTAATCCTTACAAGCGGCTCTTATTTTTAAGAGGAAGTCCGTTTCGGTTGTGACAAGTTGCAAAACCCTCGTGGATTAAACACATTGTTAGTAATGGTTGAACTAACGGGAGGTCGTACCAATGCCACGCAGCCAATAGAAACTGCAGGCGTTCTATTCCTGAAAAGTTACAATGCGATAATGGAACCCATCGTTTTCACGATAATACAAATCTAAATATTGTTTTTATCTGGCCAACGATGATGTCACTGGTTGACGGGTTTCTGAAATCGCTCCTATGAGACAGACCGAGTAGAAAGATAATTGTATCATCATTTTATCATTAACATTAGTGAGGACCAATTATATGAACATAGGTTGAAAAGTGGTGAAGGGGTCAACGCTGTCTGCAGTGCGTACCAAGCAACATCTCCAGGTGCTCCCCTGAGAACTAGCCCCCAAAACCTTTTGATTATAACCAATACTACTTCAGCATGTATGCTACTGCTAAAGCCACGCTGCTGCTTGTATTATTATAGCCTGAGCTAACGTGTTAGGTTTCTGGTCTAGAGGGGTGGGTCGCGGCTCAGATTTGCGCACGCCCTGATTGGATCTCATCGATCTGTCCGTCACCCCCGGCCCCTCCTCTCCCCCCTAGTGCAGCGCTACGTCACATCATTTGGAGCGACGCCCACCCGGAAGGGTTGACTCCCACCTTTAGACCAGAGCGGCCAATGCGTTCCTCCAGGCTTTCAATTTTTGCACCAACAAAAATGAAAGCCTGGTACCAAGGCTAGTATTATTATTTCTGCTGCCACTGTCACTAGTACTTCCACTGTCACCACTCCTCCTACCGTACGCAACCGTGTCTCACCTGCCGGGGCGTCTCTGTGGGGGGGACTGTGGAGCAGAGGGCTGCAGGACAGACTGGTGAGGACCATGGCAGCCATCATCTCGTCCATGTCCACTGCCCCTGGACTCCTCTGACTAGGGGAGGAGGAAAGGAGAGGTACAGGGACATTAGGGGAGGAGGAAAGGAGAGGTACAGGGACATTAGGGGAGGAGGAAAGGAGAGGTACAGGGACATTAGGGGAGGAGGAAAGGAGAGGTACAGGGACATTAGGGGAGGAGGAAAGGAGAGGTACAGGGAAATTAGGGGAGGAGGAAAGGAGAGGTACAGGGACATTAGGGGAGGAGGAAAGGAGAGGTACAGGGACATTAGGGGAGGAGGAAAGGAGAGGTACAGGGACATTAGGGGAGGAGGAAAGGAGAGGCACAGGGACATTAGGGGAGGAGGAAAGGAGAGGTACAGGGACATTAAAGATGGAGTGCCTTGATGTTTGTATGTGGCTATGGAGTTAACGTTACTCTAATACACTGGTTCCCATGCACTGGGTTGGGACCAATTTGTGGGTCGCGGTCACGTTTTTATGGATCCTATTATTTTTAGTTTCCTAAATTAGTTTTTTAATTATTATTATTAAAAAGGACCAAGCAGTCCTGAAAGGTCCTTTATTGCTTTTGTCTCTTTCTTTCTTCTTCCGCCCAAAAATAGCAGTTCTGGCTGAACCGTGGGTTCCGTCGGTTTTCGCGAAGTTTGGACATAGGGTAGAGGGCCATGCCAAACGGTGAGGATGCCAAGCCCACAACCGATTGGTCAAAGGGTGGCGCTATAGCGCTCAATTGAAAATGCAAACTTTGACCACCTGTAGCTCATGAACTGTTTGACCGTCGGCAATGAAACTTTGATACACATTATGCGTCTCATCATGCCCAACAAGTAACGTGCTCTTACTTTTGACCTCTGACCTCTTGATCACCCGCCATTTTGAATTATATGAAAATCAATTAAAATGCATCTCCTCCCAGGATCTTTGATCAAAATGCACGAAAAGTTAAGTGAAGAAAATACATACATGTCATATGCTTTTGCAACTTTACATTATGGTAGAGGGTCATGCCAAATAGCACTGAAACCAGCCTTAAAAAAACATGAACAGTGAACACACTATAGTAATGAATAATGGACCAGGACACACATAATTGTCATCACAAACACTGAATATTTCTGCTGTTAACAATAGAACAATGTCATGTAAGACCACATGGTCTAGTCAGGTTAAGTTAACCAAGTTCGAATCCTGGGCGTTACATTGGTGCCGTGACCCGGATGGGGTTTCCCTGTGGTTCAAAAGGGAGGTGAGTGTAGCAGAGTGGCTCAAAGCCTCTGCCTGATGGTCTGGAAAGTCTAATATCTCCCCTCTTCCGGAGGGATAAGTGGTCTAGTGGTTAAGATGTTGGACTTTCATGTGGGAGGCCCGAGTTTGAATCCCGGGCGTTACCAACGCGTAAGTACTCAAACAGATCTACATGTGTAAGTACTCCCCCCCCCCCCCCCCTACTAGGATTACCGTGTTAGATTAGAATGAGATATAGTGTGTACGTCACTGATTTTTCTATTGGCATTAAAATGACGAATTAAACATATGAATAGTGCAGGTATAGAAGGCACAATCCACTGTTAGGGTGGCCATAAGAGGGTTAATAAGTATTAAGTAACATAATATGATTTTTTTTCTCCCTCACCTCCCAGGCACATCGATGCAGGAGGAGATGGTGTGGCTCTTTCCAGGAGTGTGTATGACCGAGGAGAAGGAGGTGGTAGGGGAGGAAGGAGACAGCGGTGGAGCCGAGGGGGAGGTCCACACATCCTCAGTCTTCCTCAGGACGTGGCGTCCCAGTGCGTGCAGGAACACGGACACCTGGTTGTCCACGTGGTTGTGCTGCTCCACCAAACCCGAGCACTCGCGGCCTCCACACTGTAAATACACCTGGAGGAGGGAGGGGCAGAGAGCACGGAGATAACACTGTAAATACACCTGGAGGAGGGGCAGAGAGCACGGAGATAACACTGTAAATACACCTGGAGGAGGGGCAGAGAGCACGTAGATAACTAGATGCACATCATCTATGAACCAAATACATAATATCGCCCTGTCATCAGCGCCCCCCCCCCACACCCTAGGTTGGGTTGGTGAAAGGGCCTTTCTGTGTGGAGTTTACACGTTCTCCACGTGTCCCCTAGCCCATTCTGACCGGGCACCCATTTTGGTGTTAGCATCATGTTATGCTTTAGCTATTGAAAAATAGCAGATCTACAAGCTCGTATCGCGCCACCGAGTGGCGCGATACGAGCTTGTAGGTCTGCTATTTTTGAAAAAAATCGAAGAACGACTGACATTTTTAGAATCTGATCTCAGGTCAGAATGGGTTCATCAGACCAGTGTGTGTCCGGCGGAAACCTCGTATGAATCTGATCTCAGGTCAGAATAGGCTAGGGTAGGTAATATCCTAAAAAAAAAAGAAACATGCAGCCTCGTCTCACCTTCTGTCCAGGATTAAGTTTGACCCTGCCATAGTGGGCCTGCGGTCCTGGTCCTGGTATCATGGCAGCCGCAGCCATGCCTCCATCCTGGTCTCCGAGGCTCTCAGGATCCAGGGAGGCATCCATGGTGGCGGGGCAGGAGGAGCAAACAAGGGCTCCCAGCGGGGAACGTTTCCCCAGGCGGGCCTTGGGTATCATGGTGGTCTGTCTGACTCACTATGTATTTGTCTGTAGCTCTATTTGTCTCTCTCTCTCTCTCTGTCAAATGTCAATAAGGTCCGTTTTCCTTTTTTTCCTGTTCTCCTTTCGTCTCTCTTCTGTCTGTCAAACCCACTGACGGTACGTCAGTCTGTCTGAATGGCAGGATGCTTTTGGCCAACAGGACAGGATCCGGACTGAGTCCAACTGTACCACAACTGGAAGAGAGAGACAGAGAGAGGAGGATGAACGTGCCATTTTAAAATGTCCTATAGAAGTTGTGTAGCCCACTGAAAACAATCACAGAGCCAACGGGAGGGAGCTGAGCTCCTACTCAGTTAGAAGAGTGGGAACTGAAGTGTTCTAATTGAAACTGTAAAATGAGAAATCTATTAGGTTTGACTATTTGATAGACTACTACTCACAGTCCATGTGTATGCTAATTTATTGTGCAACAGTATGACATAGATGTAGACATTAGGCTTGTCAAATCAAGTGTAATTAAATGAATCATACAAGAATCATGAAAAGCCAGATAAGAATTTCAACCCTGCTCTGCAACAAACTATTTGTTCATCGCCATTCTGCAGTATTTTATACCGGGAGGGTTTGCTGTTCGCTCTTTTTCCACAAAAACCCTCCTTAAACACTCCCTAGAGTGCTCTGCTATGTAGGGTGAATCATAGTCACAAGGTGAAGGTGAATTATTTGTATCGACTGAGCTTCCACAAGATTGAGGGCAGATTCACACTATGGTCCCGGCCCTCGGGACCACTTGGCAGATGTTGTGGTAGTGTAGTGTGAATGCTGCGTAGTGCGTACCGGGAGCGGATCACCCAACCATTCCCGGGACCTCCTGGAGTTAGTCTCGGGACCGATTGAAGTGTACTCGGAGATACGGATCGTTGCAATGTGAAAGCATTGAATACAGTTGAATGAAGCGTACACAGGTGCGGAAGATTAATCAAGGCCAATGTGAATCATGGCCAGCGGGTAACAGGCAAATCAAATTTTCAAACAGTTTAAATCAAACGGACTCAGTGTGAATCTGCCCTGAGTCTCTCATTTAAAAACACCTTAAGACTTGTAGGCTACCTCCCATGCAGTGAATGTTTCCCCCTCAACTTCATTCTTGTCTGCCTCTCCTACACTGTCTGTCTCCCTCTCAGATTTCCTACTGGTTCCTACACAAGGGTGTAGTAGGGATTTCTTTAGCTGTGTGTGTGTGTGGGGGGGGGGATACATCACACGGTCACACATACCCACGCAGTCGTACACCGATTAAAATACCCTCTTCAACAGGCCTATAAAATATTAAAGGGACATTTCACGTTCATTAAAGTGTTTAATAATTTAGTAATTTTATCGTCTACTCAACTCAGGCTTTTGTGAACACCCCAGACAGTTTTTAAGTTGCATCAGTTTTTTGATATTTGATATTCATTTATCAGACACGCCCGCTGCTGCCTATACAAACCCATTGTAACTTCAAACTCTTTTTTTTAACCACGTCAGATTCATTGAAAACGCCCGTCCTTGGTTCTGGTGACTCATACTGTGCTTCTTATACGTGAGGAGGCTGTGTTTGTTTTTGAGGGGCGCTAGCCTCTCCTATACACAGGTTTAATGTTTGTCTTTAGTTCAATGTTTGTTTTGTAAACGCATTGACAATTAAGGGAAAATCTACGTCATAATGTGTCATTTACAACATATTGTCTCTATATTGTTAACCCATTCTGACCTGAGATCAGATTCATGCGAGGTTTCCGCCGGACACACACTGGTCTGATGAACCCATTCTGACCTGAGATCAGATTCTAAAAAATGTCAGTCGTTCTTCGATTTTTCAAAAATAGCAGACCTACAAGCTCGTATCGCGCCACTCGGTGGCGCGATATGAGCTTGTAGATCTGCTATTTTTAAATAGCTAAAGCATAACATGATGCTGACACCAAAATGGGTGCCCGGTCAGAATGGTTTAATGGTGTTTAATGTTTGTGTTTGTACCGTTTGTTTTACACCACCATTACATCATCTAATAAACATGAGTTAGACTTTAATATATTAGCGCCCCTCACTTCTCACGGGTGTGGTTTTTTATAATTGTTTTGGACTTTTCTTTTCATTAATCGTTATTTACACATGAAACATATCAATACAAAGAGGCAGAAGAAGAATTCAACAAATAGTTTTCCATTCAAAAAAGAAATTCAATGTATTTTTATTGAGGCTCTGAAATTGAACAGCTGAGTTTTCCATAAGATTTAAGAAATAGTTATATTTAAGCAGTGAAACGGGAGCAGGGCTCCAATTTTACTTTCTTATACTTGGTAGCACCGGTGCTCCCACTTATATTTTATATTTATACATTTTTTGAGAGGCGCTAGCCCCTCCTATATTCAGCTATTAGTGTAGATTTTCATCTTACACAAACATTAATTTTCCATTGACAATGAATGGAGAATTTACGTCATATGTCTTAGTCTCTATTTTGAGTGGTGCAGCCACTCCAAGGAACAGCAATGTTTGTCCCTATGTCACTTTGTCTGTCTAGACTCTAGACAGACAAAGTGACATGGGGACAACAACAGCGCCACTTTGTCACCTGTTGGTACTCTAGACTCTAGAGTACCAGTAACAGGTGACAAAGTGGCGCTGTTGAGCTTCACACTGTGCACAGGTGCATGATGGGAAGCTGAGTTTTTAGCAGCCGTTACATGATTCCGCTGGGGACCCCCACAACCTGGGGGTCTGGTTGTTCCGGGGACCCCACACAGTAACTGTCAATTTTTGACTGTTTTTAGTGTAAAACCAGCAGAGCAGTGAGAGCACAGTGCAGTACAGACTACGGTGTAGCACACATGCACAGGTGCATGAGAGACATTACAGTTTATAAAGTACAGTACAGACTACAACCAATAGTCCGACCACCAATATTCCGACAGCCAATAGTCCGACAGCCAATAGTGTGACAACCAATAGTCCGACAACCAATAGTCCGACACCCCAACAGCACCACTCAGCACCAGTTCAGACAGGTCTGATTTTGTCCTACACAAAGGACAAATTCCCATCGACAATGAACTGACAATTGTATGTATAGTGTCTGAGCAAATTGGCTTAGTGTCTATTTTTGTCCACACAAACATTTAATTCCCATTGACAATGAATGGAGAACTTTACGTCATAGTATCTGAGCAAATAGGCTTCTTCTTGTCTATTTTACGGCATGATGATGATGATAAGAACGTCCCTCACTTCACAGTTCACACAAGTGTGATGTTTTCTTTAACCATTAACGGCTAGTAAATGGTAAAATGGTAAATGGTGCATTTATATAGCGCCTTTATCCAAGGCGCTTTACATAGATGGTGCATTACATTCACCCATTCATACACTGATTGCGGCGGAAGCCATGCAAGGTACCAAGTTACCAACCAACCAGCACATCAGGAGCAGTTTGGGGTTCAGTGTCTTGCCCAAGGACACTTCAACATGTAGACAGGAGGAGCCGGGATTCGAACCGCCGACCCATGGATCATTGGACGACCTGCTCTACCCCCTGAGCCACAGTCGCAGCCGTTAGTAGTTACCAGTTGGCCATCATTATGGAGTATGGACTCAGTGGGAGTCTGGTTCCAGTGACAGGTGTACAGTATGTAGGTACAGTAGGTAAGTCTATGTTACTTGGAACTGGAAGTGGAACAAAACAAAGGCAGGCCGGGGTGACTCACTTATTCTAGAGAAAGCAAGTGCTGTAGTTTACAGTGAGGCCCCTGGGGGGCCTGATCTGGTCCACTGAGTGGCCATATCCTATTACCCATTAGGAGCTCAGACACCGAATGAGGTAAGAGGGAGGGAGAGACACAGAGAGGGAGATAAAGAGAGGGAGGGAGAGACACAGAGAGGGAGATAAAGAGAGATGAAGAGGGAGGGAGAGACACAGAGAGGGAGATAAAGAGAGATGAAGAGATTACGGCAGAGAGAGAGAGAGAACGAGAAAGGGAGGGAGATAATATATTCGAGGGAAATAAAGGATAAAGTAATAAAAAATATAACACATGCAATGGATTAGGAAGAGGAGCACACAACAAAACACTAACATTTCCTGCAACAGATCTGGTGGTGGGCAAAAGGTTACCCACCCCCTTTCTCCAGTGTTACGGTAAGCGCTGACTCACGGTAGCAGGAGGCTTTCCCTGGGATTGCAAAAACATTGGCCTCGTGCAGGGATTTAGGGATAATGTTGTTTCACACTGCAATCTAATGGCCTAATTAATCCAATAAATAAAAAATACAATGTAGAAACATCTTAACGTTGTTTGCCATGACCGTCGTTCCATCACAGTAACATTTCACCATGTTTAGTGAAAGATTCTGCTTTAGATTATGTGAAAGTCATCAACCAATCTTTAAATCTGAAAAGGCATTTAAAGGACAGAGGAATCCATGATATAATCATGAGTTGATGCACACAATCTGCTCAACTCAAACAGAGAACAAAAAAGCCTGGCCATTGCCTACAGGACAACTGAATTTAAGGATAGCTGTGGACAGGTGAGGCGAAGCGATCATCTTGAATATAAACATAAACATCACACTAACTTTTGTTGTGACATAAGCATGTCACAACAAATGTTAGGTTAGACAAAAAAATGTATTAATACACCCACACAGGGATTCAAACCCGGGATCTTGGGAACGCAAACCCAGCATCTCTACAGACCGACTCACTCGGCTTTCCACACACTTTCTGGATGTTATTTGAAGCTCTGCCGGCTACGCCCAAAGCGTGACTTAGCTCATGAATTATTTATGGAGACTGCCCGTAGCTTTTCCTTTTCTTACCAATTTAGTTGTTACGCAAATTCCCAAATATTGCTAACATTTCTCCGTAGACTTGTACTCACTGCTGCCCCTACTGGCTTACCTTCCAGTGAGGAGCCCCCACCGCGAGGACGTAGCGCCTCCTCCACCACCCTGACCCTACTCCTTTGGCTACAGTTCAACACCCCCTGCTGACAGGTGCCGTCCCAGCCCATAGCAAGCAATCTCTGGTGCAGCGACAAAGATTGACCTCCCTGCACGGATTGTCGTGTCATGGACCTCCATCCAAGTCCACACAGTAGAGCAGTGGTTCCCAAACCGTGGGTCGGGACCCAATTGTGGGTCACAGACTGATTTGTTATTGTGGCTGCGCAACTAAATATTCACTCTATTTTCTAATATAAATGCAAGTTTTTCATACATTCAAAAGTAATGAAACAATTTTTTCAAAACAATTTCATAAATAACAATTCAAAGAAATTCCACAAAATGTAACTTTAAGTAGAAAATACTAGCCAATCAAGTGCACGACACATTGGGAGCTTGTAGACTAGTTTGGGTCGCAGGGAGACGTCACAAGCTAGCACCGAAGTCTGACGTCAATATCGGTAGAGGGCGCAAGTCCACAGGTTCATGTACTTTTTATTTGCATTGTAATCCCCATAGGGGGGGATTTTAGATCGCCTCATATAAGAACTGTGTTTGAAAAATGAACATGTCATCCTGGCCGTTTCACTCATATGGATTTGAAGAATGAACTGACTGAGAGAAAACGCTAATGTTACTGCTGCTGAATTAGTTACATTTTAGCTAGAAACAGTACTGTATCAAATATGTAAATATAAATATATATGACTGTCATAAAAGTTACAGAGGCACTTCCCTGACAATAACGCCAAGACAGTTTGTTTACTTTTGGACCACAATGCTTACGGTATATGAGACACCTTAACCGCTTAACGGAAGAAAGAGTCATCACGCTATCACTGTGATAAACTAATAAATGTTGGTTAAATGCAATCATCCCTGTAAAAAATTCAACCTTTGGAATGTTCATACAGACAATGTCTGATAAATATAATGCTGTTGTACATCACAGAAACTCATCTTGAAACACCTCAATGTACCTTCTAGGGATGCGAATGGCTAACAAAAATATTTTCTCGAATAGTCTGCTGTTCCTAAGCAGAAATAATACTTATACTTGACTTTTATTTAAATGTTCAAGTCCACCTACTGGAAGCATGACTGGAAGTCCACAAAGTCACTCTCTCTCTAGTCTCTATTGTGTTTGGGTTGGCAACCAGCTTTTAGGTGCATTACCGCCACCTTCTGGCACTTATATGTTGGTATTTTGATCTTCTATTTTTTTTTTTTCATGTCCTCACTGTACTGCATTACTGCTTGTTTTTTAATGTCGTTGCCTTGCTTTTCTTTTATTCTCCATTGTTCTGTAAAGCACTTTGAGCTGCATTTCATGTCATGAAAGGTGCTATACAAATAAAGTTTTATTATTATTATTATTATTATATGAACCATGATGTGTAGAATAGATGATTTGTGGATCACAATCATCATCATCATCCAATGCATGCAAGATTTGCCCGGGACCCAAACTAGTGAAAATAGCAGATCTACAAGCGCACAACACGCCGCTTCACGCTGCATTGCGTAGATCGGATATTTTTACTACTTTTCTTTTATAAATTATTATTATTATTTATGGAATTTCTTAGATTTGTTTGTTGTATGTTGCATGTATACAATAATTTTACTTTTTTTATTGAAAAAAAATAATCTTTTGAAATATATTTTACTCAAATCGTGACCCATACAAATTGGTCCATGACCCACAAATGGGTCCGGACCCACTGTTTGGGAAAAAAGTGTTCTACATTATCCACAAAGAACAATACTGAGTGCATTTATTATTATTCATTATTATTATTAGTATTATTATTTTCGTGTTCATTTGTAAAATACGGTAACACAACATCTTCAACATGTTGACGTCAGTCAGTGAGAATCAAAACACTGGACAAGGGGTTGGGTCTGGGTGCAAAGCCCATCAATCATAATGACACATCATGGCTTCATAAACAACTCAGGAGCAGGGCCCAGCAGCACCCCCAGGAGCACGGTGGAGGTATTGCAATAGCACTGTACTGTTTAGTGTGTATGTGTGGTGTACTGTCCATTGTGTTTTCCACTCAGCAGCACTGATCACGTTCTAACGGGTCCGCAGAAAAACACACGCCAGACATTGTTCGTTCGTTGTACAGCAAGCAAGCATGCGAGGCAAATACTTTAATTAAACGTGCATTGGATGGGAAATGAAAGTGAACATATATATCCCACATGCATTTAGCATTTATTCATGTTATTATTATTGCCTACAAAGTTTGCCAACAATTCCCCAAGGTGGCGCCGCCTGCTATTACCGCAGCTGTGCAGCATAGCTGCTGCTACACAGTACACAGCACAGCACACAGAACTTTTTTTATGTAGGTTAAGAGGGCATTGGGGGGGGGGGGGCAACTGTTTGACTAAAATATACAAATAAATTATACATCCCTCAATTTCCACAAGGCAGAGACTGGAGTCGTTGCCGTAAATAATAGTAAGGCTAATATGCCAAATGAAACTATCCAGATAGACACAGGCAGGGCCACACAATTGGCACACAACAAATGCAAGCAAAAAAAACCCAATGATGACTGTATGTGTGTGTGTTTTTTTTAAATAATACCTGCTGCTGAATCGAACGCAGTGTGATGTCATTCGAAACTTGTAGCGTGGCGTGGTCAACGTGGCATATACCGCAGAAAGGTTCCGTCACGAAAGGAGGCTTTAAAAAAAACACACAAACACCGATGTTTGTGTCCAGAAAAACAACAAGGCAAAGTTTCAATGGGCTCAGCCTGTGCACAGTGTCAGTCAGTCCTGTACAGTACATCTAGGTACACGCACACACACACACGCACAGCTACACGTACACACCCCCTTCCATCTCAGGCTTGCTGTGACCGGCTGGGACTTGAACCTTCTGTGTCTGAGCTAGAGAGAGAGAGAGAGAGGCGACGCGATCCCGGACCGGACTTTGGAATGAAACTGGAATCGAATGGGGCAGTGGTGGTTAAAAGAAAAGTACTACCTCTACCTACAGTACAGTTATTTTTCCACCACTAAAACATGCACACAAAATTAACAGACGCGAGAAAAAGAAAGCACGTGTGCGTTATTAGTTTTGTACAAAACCCAACCCCAGGACGGACCGCAACAACGCAACTTTGCGCGATTTTAATGATTCTTCTCCGTTCGGGAGAAAGAGAGTGATCCGGGCTCCGGGTTTTCCTGCCCGCCCCGGTCATCGGTTTGCACAGTTGCACTGCCTCGTAGTAAACAAGGTACCACGTGGGCTGGAGGTGAGCGCTGATTGGTTCGGAGCAGCGTTTTGAGGCACACACCCCCTAGGAAAATCTCACTTGTTTACAGAGTTTGTGCAAAGAATGGGACTGGGAGAGCCCACGGGGGGAAAAAACACACCAACTATTATTACATGTTGTCCAACATCATCCACGGCAGACACGCCGTGGCGTTCACTCCCTCCTCAACACTATCATATGAGGTCGGGGTGGGACAAAAAGCCCAATTCAGCGGCATGCAATAAAATGGAAACCAGAAAGTGGGTCAAAGGTTCTGACTGAGAGATGTGTGTAAACGATGCGAGGTAGAGGAAGTACAAAAAAAAACACACACACAAAAAAAAGCTCTCCCCATGTGAGTACGCGCGGCGCGTGTGCATGCGTGCCTCTGCATCGATGTTTATGGATAGTGAGCTGCCAAGGTCTACACACACACACACACACACACACACACACACACACACCACATCACCACTGCATTTAATGACGTTATTGACTACAGTTTTATAACGCGTCTTGCTGTGCACTCATCACAACAAAGACGCTTCACTTCGCATGGCTGCAGTGTGTGTGTGTGTGTGTGTGTGTGTGTGTGTGTGTGGGCGCTGTGCGGACTTCCCCGTAGTGATTGCATAATCAAGTCAAAAATCTTTCTCTCTCTCTGGCTGCATTCACCTCTGAGTATGCACTGCATGCGTGCGGTCGTGCACGTACCTCAACACCCCCGCTGATCAAATGGCCACACGTTTGATGCGTGCCGCTTTAGTTCATCATTGATTGATTGATTGATTATTTATGAACAGTTTGCAGAATTACAGTACATTTCAAGCACAAACTCAATACAAAGACTGTTAACTGTGAGTGGACGACCCAATTAATCATTACACTTGTTTACAACAGAGTCCATGTTCAATTCATCAAAAGATTTAGAGACGTACAAATAGACACTTCTATATAGTCAAAGAACAGAACAGGAATTCATCATAAAGGAAGCAAAAAGGGAAAAGAAACATACAGTGAGGGGGGGGGGGGGTGGGGGATTCAGATTTTACAGGGCCAGTTTCGAATTGCAGCCGTCCGTAGGTGCCCTTTGAGAGCGGTTTTGAAGGAGTCAAGGGATTCACATGTCTTAATGACTGTTGGTAGGGTGTTCCACATTTTGGTGGCATAGGAGCGAAAATAATTTAGTCCCTTGTTTGTGCCGAATCTGGGTTGTACATGGTTTGTTGCACTCCCTCTGGTGTTGTGGGTGTGGACTTCGTTTACATTAAGGAAGTATTTAGACAGGTACATGGGTATCTTGGTGGTGTATCGAATCTTGTGGACCAGACCCATTGCAAGATGCTGTACTCTGTCGTCGACCCTAAGGGTGAGGTGGGTTCGGGGGGTGAGGCCAAGTAGGAGCCTGACCAGTTTGTTTTGGGAGGTCTGGAGCCTTGTTTTAAGGGCCTTTGAGGTGCTGTGGTACCAAGAGGTGCATGCATAGTCAAAGAAACCTTGTACGAGGGCTCCTGTTAAGGTCTTCAAGGTGTTTTTGTTGACCAGTGAGGAGATCCTGTAAAGGAATCTTGTTCTTTGATTGACTTTTTTGATTACGTTGGTGGCCATTTTATCACCGGAAAGATTGGCCTCCAGGATGGAACCCTAGGTAGGTAATTTCATCTTTTCGTGTGATAATATTGTCACCCACTCTAACCAAGAAGCCATCTGCCTTGCTGAGATTACTATTTGATCCGAAGGGAATGGATTCAGTTTTTCCCAGGTGTAAGGATAGTTTGTTATCTGCGAGCCAGGTGTAACTGTACTCATCATGTTGGCGTAACTGTACTTAACGGCTAAAGTTTAGCCTAGTACTAGTGCTACTTCGCAGATGAGTAAGGCTGGGACTGAGGCTGGCTAAATCCTACTAGTGTGAAATTATATTAATTAGGCTATGTATGTGGCGCTGCAGTGCTCGCAAACAACACCACACTGCTTTCTAGACACAGTAGACAGTAGACTAAAACAAAAACGATATACCATAAATAATAAATAAATCAAGCCCTTGAATTCTGTTATTGTGCCAATATATACGCTGGTGAGAATATAGCCCATCATGTTTTGATCATGCCAGTAGGCCTACAATAGCTTGTTACAATAGGCTTTATAATAATAACTAGAACTGCACTCTGTCGAGTGCCTACTTGCAGAGGCTACTGTCGACCGCTACGAACTTTCAAATCTCAGCCTCAACCAATTAAGGTCGTTTTAGGCGTATGTCGTGGCTGCATATGGCGTAATGAAGATATGTACCAATGCCAGGGTATAACTGGCTCTCGATGGTGACGTAATAAAGATATGTTTCAGTGTCGGGTGGATTAAAGGAAATGCCTCTATGTATTGTGACCAATGAGCAGGCGGAACAGGGGATTGCAGCAGTTTCAAACAGCTTTTTATTTGTTTAGCAGCAAATCATACAGCAGGCAGGGGAAACCCCACATAGGTTCCGGACAAATTATATTCCTTACAGTATTTGTTTCACAGGCGTCTTCCACAGCCTGGAGAAGGATGAGAACAGAAGATTAGATTTCAACTCAGGTTTATACAGTCTCTGATAGCTCGCTCCTCACTGGAGGGCTTTGGTTTTTAATATATAGAGGATAAGAGGTGACGGCGATGCCTTTCTTCGTGACGTCATCTGTCTTTATCTTTAACTGTAGCGGGTCTTCTCCCATAGCGGGGGTTCAGCTCCGAGAGAGCACAAGCCGTTCAGCCGATCCGGCGTATATAATGAGTGCCTGTTTGCCAGACAGGACTCAATGCAATGTCTCAGAATTATAGGTTTCCTTCCGACCTTATCATTTGTAGTTTCCGCGTCTTCGTCGTTGTGGCGGGGCTGCCTCCCTCCCGCAGCGCGATACGTGGGAACTGGAACTCCTGTCCCTATATTTTATTCATACAGTCCGATAGTCTCTGTCCCTCGGACATTTCCTGGACCGTTCCTAAAAGCCTGTGGTGAGAGGAGAGTGACAGTTAAGACATGCAGGGTTATACACATGAAGGGGTGTTTGGTGGAAGTGTGTCATGTGTCTTCTTACCCCCCGACGGTTTGCTGTGCGTGCCTCCGTGAGCGTGTGCGTGAACCAGCCGCTGTCAGACTCAGACTGAATCTTCCTTTTTATATGACGGGTGTGGCCGCTTGCTGATTTGGGTGTGGTCGTTCCATCATCTCAATCTGGCGGAGGAGGAGATTTGGCACGTATACATTCCCTACTACGCGGCCGAGGGCGGGCCTAACGGTCCGAGGCGTCTTCTGTCTGACAGCGTGTCTGGTTGCCCTGGCAACGCACTTACAATCGCGGGGTGTCGTTAGCGAGACCCCACAGTATATATACGTAATATATATTTGTAAGTTGATTAGCAGTATACAGTATACTGTATACAGTATACTGTGGTTACTGGGGTCGTTTGATGCGTATGTCCCGTAGCAGCGTATGACGTGATGAAGATATGTACCAATGCCTGGGTCATAACTGGCTCTCGATGGTGACGTAATAATATGTTTCAGTGTCAGGTGGATTAAAGGTAATGCCCCCATGTATACATGTATGTAATCTGACACCAAATCACCAATGCCATATCAAGCACAAATTAATCATTACGTCATACACTGCCTCAAGACATATATACGCATCGGAGCACTGGACAAAAAACATTACTTGCACGCTCTGCTTGCGCAAGTAATAATAATAAAATAGCAGACAATATACTGTAGTGTAGATAGTAGATACTAGATAGACGATTTCATACCTGATATGATAATGGTAAGCTTATATAAGATAATTAAAATAAACGTGCAATTATGAATGACATTTTTATTATTATCATCAATTATTATTTTACAGTACTGATTTATATTCTTAGTAGAGAATATCCAGCCATATCCGAATGATAAGGCTTATAATAATAGCCTAAGGGCTGTCATGACACAGTTAACATAGCCTAATACTCCAATCCATAGGCTATTTATTATGGCTTTATAGTAAAGGAGGATTTCATGTTAATCTGTTAAGCTGTCATATGAACCATAGAATATGTTTACAACTGTTAATTATCTCCAGGAGAGATTATGCTTTTGCCCGTCTGTCTGATATACAGTATGTGTTTATCTTTCTGTGTGTGAGGAGCTATAATCTCATAAACCGCTGGACTGATCAGCTAGTGAACCTTTTTAGCACCGTGCCAATATACTGATCAGTGAACCTTTTTAGCACTGTGCCAATAGACTGATCAGTGAACCTTTTTAGCACCGTGCCAATATACTGATCAGTGAACCTTTTTAGCACTGTGCCAATAGACTGATCAGTGAACCTTTTTAGCACTGTGCCAATAGACTGATCAGTGAACCTTTTTAGCACCGTGCCAATATACTGATCAGTGAACCTTTTTAGCACTGTGCCAATAGACTGATCAGTGAACCTTTTTAGCACTGTGCCAATAGACTGATCAGTGAACCTTTTTAGCACTGTGCCAATATACTGATCAGTGAACCTTTTTAGCACCGTGCCAATATACTGATCAGTGAACCTTTTTAGCACTGTGCCAATAGACTGATCAGTGAACCTTTTTAGCACTGTGCCAATAGACTGATCAGTGAACCTTTTTAGCACTGTGCCAATATACTGATCAGTGAACCTTTTTAGCCCCGTGCCAATATACTGATCAGTGAACCTTTTTAGCACCGTGCCAATATACTGATCAGTGAACCTTTTTAGCACCGTGCCAATAGACTGATCAGTGAACCTTTTTAGCACCGTGCCAATATACTGATCAGTGAACCTTTTTAGCACTGTGCCAATATACTGATCAGTGAACCTTTTTAGCACTGTGCCAATATACTGATCAGTGAACCTTTTTAGCACTGTGCCAATATACTGATCAGTGAACCTTTTTAGCACTGTGCCAATATACTGATCAGTGAACCTTTTTAGCACTGTGCCAATATACTGATCAGTGAACCTTTTTAGCACCGTGCCAATATACTGATCAGTGAACCTTTTTAGCACTGTGCCAATATACTGATCAGTGAACCTTTTTAGCACTGTGCCAATATACTGATCAGTGAACCTTTTTAGCACTGTGCCAATATACTGATCAGTGAACCTTTTTAGCACTGTGCCAATATACTGATCAGTGAACCTTTTTAGCACCGTGCCAATATACTGATCAGTGAACCTTTTTAGCACTGTGCCAATATACTGATCAGTGAACCTTTTTAGCACTGTGCCAATAGGCCAAGGAGGAACTGGACTGATCAGTAAACCTTTTTAGCACTGTGCCAATATACTGATCAGTGAACCTTTTTAGCACTGTGCCAATAGGCCAAGGAGGAACTGGACTGATCAGTAAACCTTTTTAGCACCGTGCCAATATACTGATCAGTGAACCTTTTTAGCACCGTGCCAATATACTGATCAGTGAACCTTTTTAGCACTGTGCCAATAGGCCAAGGAGGAACTGGACTGATCAGTAAACCTTTTTAGCACTGTGCCAACAGACTGATCAGTGAACCTTTTTAGCACTGTGCCAATATACTGATCAGTGAACCTTTTTAGCACTGTGCCAATATACTGATCAGTGAACCTTTTTAGCACCGTGCCAATATACTGATCAGTGAACCTTTTTAGCACTGTGCCAATATACTGATCAGTGAACCTTTTTAGCACTGTGCCAATATACTGATCAGTGAACCTTTTTAGCACTGTGCCAATATACTGATCAGTGAACCTTTTTAGCACTGTGCCAATATACTGATCAGTGAACCTTTTTAGCACTGTGCCAATAGACTGATCAGTGAACCTTTTTAGCACTGTGCCAATATACTGATCAGTGAACCTTTTTAGCACTGTGCCAATAGACTGATCAGTGAACCTTTTTAGCACCGTGCCAATATACTGATCAGTGAACCTTTTTAGCACTGTGCCAATATACTGATCAGTGAACCTTTTTAGCCCCGTGCCAATATACTGATCAGTGAACCTTTTTAGCACTGTGCCAATATACTGATCAGTGAACCTTTTTAGCACTGTGCCAATATACTGATCAGTGAACCTTTTTAGCACTGTGCCAATATACTGATCAGTGAACCTTTTTAGCACTGTGCCAATATACTGATCAGTGAACCTTTTTAGCACTGTGCCAATAGACTGATCAGTGAACCTTTTTAGCACTGTGCCAATATACTGATCAGTGAACCTTTTTAGCACTGTGCCAATATACTGATCAGTGAACCTTTTTAGCACTGTGCCAATATACTGATCAGTGAACCTTTTTAGCACTGTGCCAATATACTGATCAGTGAACCTTTTTAGCACTGTGCCAATATACTGATCAGTGAACCTTTTTAGCACTGTGCCAATATACTGATCAGTGAACCTTTTTAGCACTGTGCCAATATACTGATTAGTGAACCTTTTTAGCACTGTGCCAATAGACTGATCAGTGAACCTTTTTAGCACTGTGCCAATATACTGATCAGTGAACCTTTTTAGCACCGTGCCAATATACTGATCAGTGAACCTTTTTAGCACTGTGCCAATATACTGATTAGTGAACCTTTTTAGCACCGTGCCAATATACTGATCAGTGAACCTTTTTAGCACTGTGCCAATAGACTGATCAGTGAACCTTTTTAGCACCGTGCCAATATACTGATCAGTGAACCTTTTTAGCACTGTGCCAATATACTGATCAGTGAACCTTTTTAGCACTGTGCCAATAGACTGATCAGTGAACCTTTTTAGCACCGTGCCAATATACTGATCAGTGAACCTTTTTAGCACTGTGCCAATAGACTGATCAGTGAACCTTTTTAGCCCCGTGCCAATAGACTGATCAGTGAACCTTTTTAGCACCGTGCCAATATACTGATCAGTGAACCTTTTTAGCACTGTGCCAATAGACTGATCAGTGAACCTTTTTAGCACTGTGCCAATAGACTGATCAGTGAACCTTTTTAGCACTGTGCCAATAGACTGATCAGTGAACCTTTTTAGCACCGTGCCAATAGACTGATCAGTGAACCTTTTTAGCACCGTGCCAATATACTGATCAGTGAACCTTTTTAGCACCGTGCCAATAGACTGATCAGTGAACCTTTTTAGCACTGTGCCAATATACTGATCAGTGAACCTTTTTAGCACCATGCCAATATACTGATCAGTGAACCTTTTTAGCACTGTGCCAATATACTGATCAGTGAACCTTTTTAGCACTGTGCCAATATACTGATCAGTGAACCTTTTTAGCACTGTGCCAATATACTGATCAGTGAACCTTTTTAGCACTGTGCCAATATACTGATCAGTGAACCTTTTTAGCACTGTGCCAATATACTGATCAGTGAACCTTTTTAGCACCGTGCCAATAGACTGATCAGTGAACCTTTTTAGCACTGTGCCAATAGACTGATCAGTGAACCTTTTTAGCACCGTGCCAATAGGCCAATAGGCCAATAGGCCAAGGAGGAACTGGACTGATCAGTGAACCTTTTTAGCACCGTGCCAATAGACTGATCAGTGAACCTTTTTAGCACTGTGCCAATATACTGATCAGTGAACCTTTTTAGCACCGTGCCAATAGACTGATCAGTGAACCTTTTTAGCACTGTGCCAATATACTGATCAGTGAACCTTTTTAGCACCGTGCCAACATACTGATCAGTGAACCTTTTTAGCACTGTGCCAATATACTGATCAGTGAACCTTTTTAGCATTGTGCCAATATACTGATCAGTGAACCTTTTTAGCACTGTGCCAATAGACTGATCAGTGAACCTTTTTAGCACTGTGCCAATATACTGATCAGTGAACCTTTTTAGCACTGTGCCAATAGACTGATCAGTGAACCTTTTTAGCACCGTGCCAATAGACTGATCAGTGAACCTTTTTAGCACCGTGCCAATATACTGATCAGTGAACCTTTTTAGCACCGTGCCAATATACTGATCAGTGAACCTTTTTAGCACCGTGCCAATATACTGATCAGTGAACCTTTTTAGCACTGTGCCAATATACTGATCAGTGAACCTTTTTAGCACCGTGCCAATATACTGATCAGTGAACCTTTTTAGCACTGTGCCAATAGACTGATCAGTGAACCTTTTTAGCACCGTGCCAATATACTGATCAGTGAACCTTTTTAGCCCCGTGCCAATAGACTGATCAGTGAACCTTTTTAGCACTGTGCCAATAGACTGATCAGTGAACCTTTTTAGCACTGTGCCAATATACTGATCAGTGAACCTTTTTAGCACTGTGCCAATATACTGATCAGTGAACCTTTTTAGCACTGTGCCAATAGACTGATCAGTGAACCTTTTTAGCACTGTGCCAATATACTGATCAGTGAACCTTTTTAGCACTGTGCCAATATACTGATCAGTGAACCTTTTTAGCACTGTGCCAATAGACTGATCAGTGAACCTTTTTAGCACTGTGCCAATATACTGATCAGTGAACCTTTTTAGCACTGTGCCAATATACTGATCAGTGAACCTTTTTAGCACTGTGCCAATATACTGATCAGTGAACCTTTTTAGCACTGTGCCAATAGACTGATCAGTGAACCTTTTTAGCACTGTGCCAATAGACTGATCAGTGAACCTTTTTAGCAGCGTGCCAATAGACTGATCAGTGAACCTTTTTAGCACTGTGCCAATAGACTGATCAGTGAACCTTTTTAGCACTGTGCCAATATACTGATCAGTGAACCTTTTTAGCACTGTGCCAATAGACTGATCAGTGAACCTTTTTAGCAGCGTGCCAATAGACTGATCAGTGAACCTTTTTAGCACTGTGCCAATATACTGATCAGTGAACCTTTTTAGCACCGTGCCAATATACTGATCAGTGAACCTTTTTAGCACTGTGCCAATATACTGATCAGTGAACCTTTTTAGCACTGTGCCAATATACTGATCAGTGAATCTTTTTAGCACTGTGCCAATATACTGATCAGTGAACCTTTTTAGCACTGTGCCAATAGACTGATCAGTGAACCTTTTTAGCACTGTGCCAATAGACTGATCAGTGAACCTTTTTAGCACTGTGCCAATATACTGATCAGTGAACCTTTTTAGCACTGTGCCAATAGACTGATCAGTGAACCTTTTTAGCAGCGTGCCAATAGACTGATCAGTGAACCTTTTTAGCACTGTGCCAATATACTGATCAGTGAACCTTTTTAGCACTGTGCCAATAGACTGATCAGTGAACCTTTTTAGCACTGTGCCAACATACTGATCAGTGAACCTTTTTAGCACTGTGCCAATAGACTGATCAGTGAACCTTTTTAGCACTGTGCCAATATACTGATCAGTGAACCTTTTTAGCACTGTGCCAATAGACTGATCAGTGAACCTTTTTAGCCCCGTGCCAATATACTGATCAGTGAACCTTTTTAGCACTGTGCCAATAGACTGATCAGTGAACCTTTTTAGCACTGTGCCAATATACTGATCAGTGAACCTTTTTAGCACTGTGCCAATATACTGATCAGTGAACCTTTTTAGCACTGTGCCAATATACTGATCAGTGAACCTTTTTAGCACTGTGCCAATATACTGATCAGTGAACCTTTTTAGCACTGTGCCAATATACTGATCAGTGAACCTTTTTAGCACTGTGCCAATATACTGATCAGTGAACCTTTTTAGCACTGTGCCAATAGACTGATCAGTGAACCTTTTTAGCACCGTGCCAATATACTGATCAGTGAACCTTTTTAGCACTGTGCCAATATACTGATCAGTGAACCTTTTTAGCACCGTGCCAATAGACTGATCAGTGAACCTTTTTAGCACTGTGCCAATATACTGATCAGTGAACCTTTTTAGCACTGTGCCAATATACTGATCAGTGAACCTTTTTAGCACCGTGCCAATAGACTGATCAGTGAACCTTTTTAGCACTGTGCCAATATACTGATCAGTGAACCTTTTTAGCACCATGCCAATATACTGATCAGTGAACCTTTTTAGCACCGTGCCAATAGACTGATCAGTGAACCTTTTTAGCACTGTGCCAATATACTGATCAGTGAACCTTTTTAGCACCGTGCCAATAGACTGATCAGTGAACCTTTTTAGCACTGTGCCAATATACTGATCAGTGAACCTTTTTAGCACCATGCCAATATACTGATCAGTGAACCTTTTTAGCACTGTGCCAATATACTGATCAGTGAACCTTTTTAGCACTGTGCCAATATACTGATCAGTGAACCTTTTTAGCACTGTGCCAATAGGCCAAGGAGGAACTGGACTGATCAGTGAACCTTTTTAGCACCGTGCCAATAGGCCAATAGGCCAATAGGCCAAGGAGGAACTGGACTGATCAGTGAACCTTTTTAGCACCGTGCCAATAGACTGATCAGTGAACCTTTTTAGCACTGTGCCAATATACTGATCAGTGAACCTTTTTAGCACTGTGCCAATATACTGATCAGTGAACCTTTTTAGCACCGTGCCAATAGACTGATCAGTGAACCTTTTTAGCACTGTGCCAATATACTGATCAGTGAACCTTTTTAGCACCGTGCCAACATACTGATCAGTGAACCTTTTTAGCACTGTGCCAATATACTGATCAGTGAACCTTTTTAGCATTGTGCCAATATACTGATCAGTGAACCTTTTTAGCACTGTGCCAATAGACTGATCAGTGAACCTTTTTAGCACTGTGCCAATATACTGATCAGTGAACCTTTTTAGCACTGTGCCAATAGACTGATCAGTGAACCTTTTTAGCACCGTGCCAATAGACTGATCAGTGAACCTTTTTAGCACCGTGCCAATATACTGATCAGTGAACCTTTTTAGCACCGTGCCAATATACTGATCAGTGAACCTTTTTAGCACTGTGCCAATAGACTGATCAGTGAACCTTTTTAGCACTGTGCCAATAGACTGATCAGTGAACCTTTTTAGCACCGTGCCAATATACTGATCAGTGAACCTTTTTAGCCCCGTGCCAATAGACTGATCAGTGAACCTTTTTAGCACTGTGCCAATAGACTGATCAGTGAACCTTTTTAGCACTGTGCCAATATACTGATCAGTGAACCTTTTTAGCACTGTGCCAATATACTGATCAGTGAACCTTTTTAGCACTGTGCCAATAGACTGATCAGTGAACCTTTTTAGCACTGTGCCAATATACTGATCAGTGAACCTTTTTAGCACTGTGCCAATATACTGATCAGTGAACCTTTTTAGCACTGTGCCAATATACTGATCAGTGAACCTTTTTAGCACTGTGCCAATAGACTGATCAGTGAACCTTTTTAGCACTGTGCCAATAGACTGATCAGTGAACCTTTTTAGCAGCGTGCCAATAGACTGATCAGTGAACCTTTTTAGCACTGTGCCAATAGACTGATCAGTGAACCTTTTTAGCACTGTGCCAATATACTGATCAGTGAACCTTTTTAGCACTGTGCCAATAGACTGATCAGTGAACCTTTTTAGCAGCGTGCCAATAGACTGATCAGTGAACCTTTTTAGCACTGTGCCAATATACTGATCAGTGAACCTTTTTAGCACCGTGCCAATATACTGATCAGTGAACCTTTTTAGCACTGTGCCAATATACTGATCAGTGAACCTTTTTAGCACTGTGCCAATATACTGATCAGTGAACCTTTTTAGCACTGTGCCAATATACTGATCAGTGAACCTTTTTAGCACTGTGCCAATAGACTGATCAGTGAACCTTTTTAGCACTGTGCCAATAGACTGATCAGTGAACCTTTTTAGCACTGTGCCAATATACTGATCAGTGAACCTTTTTAGCACTGTGCCAATAGACTGATCAGTGAACCTTTTTAGCAGCGTGCCAATAGACTGATCAGTGAACCTTTTTAGCACTGTGCCAATATACTGATCAGTGAACCTTTTTAGCACTGTGCCAATAGACTGATCAGTGAACCTTTTTAGCACTGTGCCAACATACTGATCAGTGAACCTTTTTAGCACTGTGCCAATAGACTGATCAGTGAACCTTTTTAGCACTGTGCCAATATACTGATCAGTGAACCTTTTTAGCACTGTGCCAATAGACTGATCAGTGAACCTTTTTAGCCCCGTGCCAATATACTGATCAGTGAACCTTTTTAGCACTGTGCCAATAGACTGATCAGTGAACCTTTTTAGCACTGTGCCAATATACTGATCAGTGAACCTTTTTAGCACTGTGCCAATATACTGATCAGTGAACCTTTTTAGCACTGTGCCAATATACTGATCAGTGAACCTTTTTAGCACTGTGCCAATATACTGATCAGTGAACCTTTTTAGCACTGTGCCAATAGGCCAAGGAGGAACTGGACTGATCAGTGAACCTTTTTAGCACCGTGCCAATAGGCCAATAGGCCAATAGGCCAAGGAGGAACTCGTGAAATGGGACATTCTGCACAATGAGTAGGCCTACTTTTACTTTTGGCACTTTAAGTACATTTTGATACTAATACTTTTGTACTTTTATTCCAGTAAATTTTGAAATCCAGACTTATACTTGTAACAGAGTACATCTACAGTACATTGCATTATTGTCTCAATAAAATAAAAAAACTAAATTGAAAAGAATAAACTGACAATTCACTTAGCTGAAGTAAATATCTCTCTTCAAATAAAATAGGTTTGTTTGGATGTATTTATATTTAATGCTGAGATCCAGTCAGGCTGCTCTTTCCATGTTAGATGAATATCAGAAGCTTTTTTTTTTCGTCAGATAAAAAAGGCCTGTTGTTTATTGTTGTTTGTATGAGTGCGTGTGAGCAAGTGTTATAAAGCTATGCGGCCTTGTGATTTTGTGGCCTTGTGATTTGATGTTATTTGATGATTAGATGATGATACAGTATATTGAGTCATTGCAGACAGTATACACACAGAGCTCCTCATGACGAGAGTTTTGTAATCCCATGGTAACTCAACTACTGGCGCTATGGTCGGGGTACTATGTCAGTCAGGTCGGGGTCATGGTCGGGGTACTATGTCAGTCAGGATGTAAATGGGCTCAGTGTCAAGTAGCTAATGTGTGTCACTGGGTTAAGTAGCTAATGTTTGGCGTGTGTGTGTATGTATCTCACTTCTTATCAGGGCGTGGTCTTGAATCTGAGGTGTTTTTCAGAGCTAATGTAAACGAAGTCCACACCCACAACACCAGAGGGAGTGCAACAAACCATGTACAACCCAGATTCGGCACAAACAAGGGACTAAATTATTTTCGCTCCTATGCCACCAAAATGTGGAACGCCCTACCAACAGTCATTAAGACATGTGAATCCCTTGACTCCTTCAAAACCGCTCTCAAAGGCCACCTACGGACGGCTGCAATTCGAAACTGGCCTCTGTAAAATCTGAATCCCCCCCCCCCCACCCCATTTTCCCTCACTGTATATTGTATCTTTTCCCTTTTTTGCTTCCCATATGATGAATTCCTGTTCTGTTCTTTAGCTACATAGAAATGTCTATTTGTATGTCTCTAAATGTTTGGATGTCTTTAAATGTTTTGATGAATTGAACAATGTGGACCCTGTTGTAAACAAGTGTAATGCTTAATTGGGTCGTCCACTCACAGTTGACAGTCTTTGTATTGAGTTTGTGCTTAAAATGTACTGTACATTCTACAAACTGTTAATAAATATTTCAATCAATCAATCAAAGCTGATGGGATTTGTTGCTTTGTGTGTGCGTGTGTGTGCGTGTGTGTGTGTGTGTGTGTGTGTGTGTGTGTGTGTGTGTGTGTCTCCTCTGGTAGTCCCGCCCTTGTTGCTCTGTCACCTGCACTGTCCCTTCGATCTTTGAACTATTTCAGTGGTGGAGGTGCAAACTGTCCCGTCTTAAAAATTGAGATAAGCATCTGCAAAATACTTAAAGCTGTCAAAATTAAAGAAGTTGTACTTCTGAACTATATGGCAATGGGAGGTAACGGTTGGGCTTTTGGTCAAGTGTTTTTTTTAATTTCTGTCTGTAAAGTGATTCTATGGGTTTTAAAGTTGTCTGATTTTCTGTGACCAGGTTGTGAAACAGTATGTTATGTGCCCATATTGATGTCAGATGGGTGAATCATGTATTGTTTGAAATAGTTCCATATTTAATATTCTTTGGAATTATTTGATATTCCCTACCACATTTGTTTCAACTCCATACGTGCATTTTAGCATGCCTGGTTTTGAGTCAGCACACACACACACACGCACGCAAGCACGCTCGTGCACGCACACACACACACACACACACACTGCTGACTATCGGTATGTGTCAATGCTCAAACTTTCCCTTGATGACATGTTGTTGCCGTTATGTTCAGAACAAACCCACACAGACATGGTAGATCATGTGAGGTTAGTTTTCTTTATAGAGGACCAACAGAAGTTAACATTTAGTCTTTTTCAGCGGCAATACAATATTATTCTATGCATTCTCCTGTCCACAGTGTCCAGTACCTGGTATTTTATCATTTGGATGTGCATGCTTTCTTAAACCTTTTGCATTATTTTCAGAGGATGGCTGGGAGTTGAAGAGCTAGCTGGGAGAATGACTTTGGCTTATACAGAATTTCCTCTGAGGCTATAGTGTTGGGCTAGTTGAAGTAGCCTATCTTGGAGTTTGTGTCACTAGTAGGGAATAAAAAAAATGTATAGCACATTTTTCTAATTTACATGACTGGGTACAATTTCTTTCAGCTGGCAGATGTGAGAAGTACGCAGAAGGATTTCGTTTTTAGTCAGAGGCTGGTCGTGTTCGGGGGACCTGTGTACTCTCTACTGCCCCATCTGGCGGAGTCAGATGGCGACGCTCATCAGCGATGGTGAATGTAAAACCATGATTAACTAGAAAAAGTGCCCTTCTGGGCACAGGTCTCCACCAGGAGGATAGGAGTGTTTGTAAATAATTACTTGAGTAAGCATAAGAAAGTATGTAGTAGAGTTAATATTAATACAATCTGAATTATTATTTAAACTAGAGAGACTGTGTACCAATTTGCTACAAAATCTGTAGGTGTACTGTGCAAAAACTTGTTTTGCACAAAGCGGCCTCCTGGTGGCGCTATAACAGGCCGTTCTGGAAATTTTGGGGCAGAGGTTCATCGTTGGCATCCAGGGAGTGTGTGTGCAAAATGTGGCATCGACCGGGTTAACGGTGCCGGAGATTAGCTGCTCACGGACACACACACGGACGGACGGACACACGGACGGACGGACGGAGTGCAAAACATACTCTCCCCCCATGCCTTCGGCCTGGTGGAGACAAAAAGCGGCAGCAGCGTTTATGTAGCAGCCTAATGTATGTATAAAATATAACCATGACCTTCCCACCAGGGAGTACAGATGTCAAGGTTACCCTATAAAGGCTCATACATAGTCTGGATTTACGGTGGTGAGGTGCCCACCGAACTACAACATGACGTCACGAGCCGCGGTGAAGAAACCACCGCCACCGCTCCAGCCCTTCTCTCTGTTTTTACTCACCACCGCTCAACGTTATTTCAGCTCCGGTGGTCAGCTCACCGCCGGAGCGGTGGTCACCTCACCACCGAAAATCCAGACTATGAATGAGCCTTAACGCCACCCTACTGTAGCTTATTAACTCTGGCACACTTACATTGACGTGGAAACAGAAATGTTGATTATTGTGCAAATAAATCATAACAATGATTATTATTGCTTTGGTAAATACGTTACTCCTGCTGTCGCTCCATATGAACGCAGGATCAGCATTTGGCACAATATGGATAGAACATGTTCTCTTTCTCTTTTGCACAATGGAAGATGATTTAAAATCTGTCAGATTGTGTGTGGGCATGAAAGTGGCAATACAATTGTCTTTAAATAAAATTTTGTATCATGTCTTGCCATTTCGTTTTTAAATCCTCCTGGGAACAGGTGTTGTAAATTAGAAATTCACTATAAATACTTTGTGCACTACATTTGATGCTTTGGATAATTGCGAACTAAGTGAGCACTAACTATGAGACCCTGCAGATCATGTCTGTGTGTCTGTCCCGCTGTGACACCACCCGCCCACCACCAGAGGGCGCAGCTGTAGCACACACACACACACAACCACACACACACACTGCGTTCGCTTCCCGCGTTTGCGCGTCTTACTTGTTGTATGTTGCTTCAATGTGCAGCAGTGAGGTACATATTATTACCTGTAGTCCTATAACTCTTCCTACTTCTGGGCCTCTTCTGACTTCCTTCACAGGTCACCAATGATACTGATTAAGGCTCTGTTCAATTCAGTGTTTCTCAAACGTTTTAATTTCAAGGACCCCCATAACTTGATGAGTTACACACGCGTACAGGGCCATAAACCCACTCAAGGAGATGTTGAGACCCACTGGCGTGTTTCCAGTGAGCCAACATGCACAATAGCAGCACCCTGACTCTGACCAACCAGAAACCAGAGCCTTAATTAGCATAATCGGTAACACCTGTGAAGGAAGTTGGAAGAGGCCAGGAAGTAGGAAGAATTCATTCCAAAATGCCGTAAGTGCATATAATTTATGTTCATGTAGACCAGTGGTCCGAAATGGTCTGCCAAGGCACACTGGTGTACCATGAGAGGGAGACTGTAACAACCACTTATTATTATTATATACATAATAAAAATCACACCCGTGTGAAGTGAGGGGCGATCTTATCAACGTACATCATCAATCATACATCATCTCATTCCGGCCAATCAGAATTTACGTCCTCACCTTCGTCTTCAATGTTTGTGTTATGCAATGTTTGTGTTTATAACATACGACGAATTAGACCGTTCCTCACCCAGGAATCAGCCCAGCTCCTAATCCAGACAACAGTCTTGTCAAAACTCGACTATTGTAACTCCCTCCTTACTGGCCTACCAGCATGTGCACTTAAGCCTCTCCAGCTGATCCAAAATGCAGCAGCTCTACCTACAACCCTACAAACCCTCCCGCGCACTCAGATCAGCCAACGCAGGGAAGCTGGAAGTACCCTCACTAAAAACGCCGGGACAACGCTCCACACGTCCCAAACTCTTCTCCCTTCTGGCTCCAAAACTGTGGAATGCACTTCCCATTGCAGTCAGAACTGCAGCATCACTCCCAATCTTCCACCGTAGCCTGAAAACCCACCTTTTCAGACTCCATCATGGCCCATAGCACTTACCCTAACCCCTTAGATAGCATTTGACACAGACTTATAGCATGTTATGTAGACAGCAGCACTATAATTGTATTGTATATAGTCATAGCACGCCATAGTACATATGTATAGCATAGTAGTAAATATGTATAGTTTATATGTATAGTGTATGTATAGTTTCATTATATAGATATTCCACTGTTACTTTCTTAGCTTACGCATGTTTCATGATAAATGCTTTTATGTGATGTATTCCCATGCTTTTGTTCTTGCTTAAATGTAAGTCGCTCTGGATTAAGAGCGTCTGCTAAATGCCTACATTGTAAATTGTAAATTGTAAATTTACACGAACACTCAATTGTCCATTCATTGTCAATGGCATTTAATGTTTGTCACTTGTGTAGGAGAAAGTTTGTGTTAGCTCATGCACAAAGCTGGACATAGGAGGGGCTAGTGCCCCTCAAAAATCACACTCGTATGAAGTGAGGGGCGCCCACTGTGGCTGCCACATGACGTCACTGCTTAACGTCACTGCGTCACAAGCAACCACAATCACTGTCAAAAACTATTAAAAACAAAACAGTTACAATTTACACGTTTTTTATTATTTTACTAATCAGTACTATTCCAATACAGAGGCAAACTCTATACCCCAAAAATATATATTGTAACCGGCATCCCTGTTTTGGGTATTTCATTGTAGGACGAAAATGTAACATTTATAGAGCCAAGCTCACAACGTGTCGCATCGTGACGTGTTGTGAGCTCATATATCTACTATTCTCGCTATGAATAGAGCACCGAAGTCTGACGTCACTTTCAGTAGAGGGCGTCAGTCCCCAGGTTCATGTATTTGTTTAGTTGCATTGAAATCCCCATTGAGGCGATTTTAGATTGCCTCATATAACAACTATGTTCGAAAAATCAACATGTCATCCCGGCCGCTTCACTCATATGGATATGAAGAATCAACTGACTGAGAGAAAACGCTGCTGAATTAGTTACATTTTCGCTAGAAGTAGACTGTATCATATATGAGTGACTGACTGTTGCAAACGATACAGAGACACCTCCCTGACAATAACGCAGAGACAGCTTGTTTATTTTTGGACCACAACGCTTATAGTAGACGATAATAAGATCACCCCATGTTATTCTCCATAGAGAAATTACTTCCGCGAACCAGGGGAATCGTCGGGATGAGTGAGTTACGTCAGGACTTCGGTGCTCTATACAGGTGCAGGATGCACCAGCACCAGAGTGGATTCCAATCCCTGGACTCTGTAATGGCGGACATTTCTTATTCACCAGGGAGTTGAAAGTGATTGTCTCACAACCACTATACTAGTGTAGTGTAGTATGATGTACACTGCAAAATACTGAGTGTCAATTTAATTCTAGTCAGTGCACAGTGACAGTTACCCTCCTGAAAATACCCCCAAAAACCTGCTGGTTTTGCATCAGTTTGCCTTTGCTGTACAGCATGAGACTCCTATCACTCCACTAAACTCTTCTCGGGTAGCGAAGGTGAAACGTGCTCCTCTTCCTCATCTTGTACTTTCTCCTTGTCGTCCGGGGAAGGGATAGGAGGCGGGGACGGGCATTTGGACTTCACTTCTTGCTCACCTGAGCATACATTGGGTCACTCGAGCCCTCCTGTGCTTCCTCTACTGATGAGTGAACCAGCTCATGAACGGCCGCCGAGTCGGGGTCTACTTCATGAGATGAAATTTCCATTTCCGCCCGAGGAGTTCCTCCTCTTCCTCCTCCGACGCTCTCCGTTTCCGCGATGATGTCGTAGATGTGCTGGGGATGTACTTCTGGAGATGCCAGGGGTTCCTGGTTCTGTCCTGCGCCCCAGCCGAGACTCTCCAGGGAACCCTCTGGGTCCAGGGTGCTGTTGAGGGCATTGGTGGAACCCTCTGGGTTCAGGGTGCTGTTGAGGGCATTGGTGGAACCCTCTGGGTTCAGGGTGCTGTTGAGGGCATTGGTGGAACCCTCTGGGTTCAGGGTGCTGTTGAGGGCATTGGTGGAACCCTCTGGGTTCAGGGTGCTGTTGAGGGCATTGGTGGAACCCTCTGGGTTCAGGGTGCTGTTGAGGGCATTGGTGGAACCCTCTGGGTTCAGGGTGCTGTTGAGGGCATTGGTGGAACCCTCTGGGTTCAGGGTGCTGTTGAGGGCATTGGTGGAACCCTCTGGGTTCAGGGTGCTGTTGAGGGCATTGGTGGAACCCTCTGGGTTCAGGGTGCTGTTGAGGGCATTGGTGGAACCCTCTGTTTCCAGGGTGCTGGTGAAGGCAGTGGTGGAACCCTCTGGGTTCAGGGTGCTGGTGAAGGCAGTGGTGGATGGTGGGAGGGAGGAAAGAATGTGAGGCTCTGCGACGTCCACTGTGGTGAAAGGCTCTGGAGGAAGAGAGGGGTGGAGCCTATATGAGAGGTATGCTAAGGAGATACACAATAGAGCGTCGCAGTCCCCCCCCCCCCCTTTCAGAACGGCAAGGGCCCAGGAGATAATTCCCCATTCATTTTCCCCATAGGCTTTTCTAAAAGTATTTATTTAAATATCCTTTAAGCCTCATACAAAGCCAACTCGAGTTGTGACAAATCATGACAACAAACACAATGTTTTGGGCCGATTAGTAAGAAGAAAAACAAAACAAAAAGTGTTGTACCCTGCCTTTTTATTCTTTTTAATTATTTGATCTGCACAAAACATTGTGTTCATTGTCATGATTTGTCACGAGTTGGCTTTGTCCGCGGAGTAAACGTCTCTAAATAAATACTTTTTGAAAAGTCTACAGGGAATTCTTTCCTGGGTCCTCGTACTGTAGGGGACATGCGCCAAATATGGAGCGTGTCTTGAGTGTACAGGGTTTGATGAGGTCAGATCAACATATGGAATGTCAGCTCCATATATGGAGATCTAAGGGTTTGATGAGGTCAGATCACACTCGGTCGGAATGATTCATTTATTTTCAGAGAATCAAAGGTGTTATGGTCATGATTCACCAGGATCCTGGATTCTATGCTTTAAATAATTGATATACATATTTTTGTAAATCTCGATGGGAAAAATGAATGGCCGATTTCTCAGTGGGTCCAGAAATCTATGCCCATGCATGACTGCTATGCCCTATGCCCTATGCCCATGACTGCTATGCCCTATGCCCTATGCCCTATGCCCATGACTGCTATGCCCTATGCCCATGACTGCTATGCCCTATGCCCTATGCCCATGACTGCTATGCCCTATGCCCTATGCCCATGACTGCTATGCCCTATGCCCTATGCCCATGACTGCTATGCCCTATGCCCTATGCCCATGACTGCTATGCCCTATCAAGCAGTAGATGTGTACATTTCTAAATGGTAAAATAGAAAAGTAGAGAGACCACCTCCAACCACTACATATGTGATTATTACTGTATATTATATTAACATACTAGTTGACTGACTGTATGCCTGAAGTGTAATGCGTGTGTGTGTGTGTGTGTGTGTGTGTGTGTGTGTGTGTGTGTGTGTGTGTGTGTGTGTGTGTGTGTGTGTGTGTGTGTGTGTGTGTGTGTGTGTGTGTACCCATATTGGTGTCAGCTGGAGGTGAGGAGCCTCTCATTTTCACAGCTCCAGGACTCCCATTACGAATCTGCTCCACCACTGTGTCACGCACGCACGCACACACACACACACACACACACACACACACACACACACACACACACACACACACACACACACACACACACACACACACACACACACACACACACACACACACACACACACACACAGAGAGAGAGGTGAAACCCTGTCCTTCTCCCTCCTCAGGGGAGTTCTAATTGTGTGACAGATAACTCTTCTACTGTAAACCATCTATTCATTCATACCTCGGAGGCCAAAGGTCAGTCAGTGATGAAATATTCCTGCTATACAGCCAAGTACCACACCACTGCTACATTCCAGCAGTGGTGGAAAAAGTACACACATGTTTTACTTAAATATACAGTATATCAGTATCAATGCTGCAATACAGTAACTCTTACAAGTAACAGTCCAGAGCACTATAGCTGGTTATAGGAGGGGTTAGCGCCCTTCAACAATGCATGGACGGTGATCAGATGATAAAGCTCTGAATATTGTTTCATTTGGTAAATATCCAGTGACTACTATGAGATTGGGAGTATCTGAAAGGAGGAATAAGGGAGTGATCGTTCCACTGTCGGTAAAGTCAGATGAGTTTCTTGAGGTTGATGATGTATGTCATGCAAAACAGCTCACACGATTCAGAGAAGGGGAAAGATAAGAGACAAAGAGACTATATATTGCAATTACGTGACATTGTTCGACTATTCTATTAAAAGAGCACCACTCGGGTGCTTCTGTTGTCAAATGTATGGACACGTCGCTACAGTATGTAGGGGAATAGAATATAGAGAATAAATATGATTCTGGATGCAGCAAGGAGATGGAGGACCTGGATAATGTGCTGAGAGAGGCAGTGGACAATGTTTGTTGGATGGGATTATTTCGACTAGACACTTTATTTAGTTTGGTTGTACTGCATAACTTTGGAGTTGAACTCTCCAATCCAGTTGGTGGCGCTAAACGGTATGCAAACCGCCATAAAACAGGAGAAGACATGAGGGGTGCAGTGAGGGCAGATGACATCTTACTAACCTAAACTATTTATTACAATTATAACTACCCTAAAAAAACATTAAAGTCCATAGACTTGGCTGGTGGCCGGTTATTGAGGGACGCTAGCCCATCCTATGCACAGATTGGTGTGTAGTTCCGTATGTGATGTATGAATGTGATGTGTTGATGGGCTGAGCACGGACAGAATGTGATGTATGATGATGTATATGATAAGAGCGCCCCTCACTTCACACGAGTGTGATTTGTTTTTTTAAACAAACATTACATGTCCATATAGACTTGCTGCCACATGACGTATTCTCGGAAAGCCATGCATTGGAGGGGCTAGTGCCTCTCAAAAACCAATCAGCCATCCATCCACCCATCATCCTTTCATCCATACAGATAACCTGATTTCTCTGGTGACTGCAGGTGGCTCCTCCATGGTAGGTACCAAGAGTTGTCCTCAGGGCCCGACTCCGATGTAGTGCTCTCTGAGAAACAAACATGGTACACACTGTGATGTAGTGCTCTCTGAGAAACAAACACGGTACACACTGTCAGGGCCCGACTCCGATGTAGTGCTCTCTGAGAAACAAACACGGTACACACTGTCAGGGCCCGACTCCGATGTAGTGCTCTCTGAGAAACAAACACGGTACACACTGTCAGGGCCCGACTCCGATGTAGTGCTCTCTGAGAAACAAACATGGTACACACTGTCAGGGCCCGACTCCGATGTAGTGCTCTCTGAGAAACAAACATGGTACACACTGTCAGGGCCCGACTCCGATGTAGTGCTCTCTGAGAAACAAACACGGTACACACTGTCAGGGCCCGACTCCGATGTAGTGCTCTCTGAGAAACAAACATGGTACACACTGTCAGGGCCCGACTCCGATGTAGTGCTCTCTGAGAAACAAACATGGTACACACTGTCAATAAGGGCCCGACTCCGATGTAGTGCTCTCTGAGAAACAAACATGGTACACACTGTCAGGGCCCGACTCCGATGTAGTGCTCTCTGAGAAACAAACACGGTACACACTGTCAATAAGGGCCCGACTCCGATGTAGTGCTCTCTGAGAAACAAACACGGTACACACTGTCAGGGCCCGACTCCGATGTAGTGCTCTCTGAGAAACAGACACGGTACACACTGTCAGGGCCCGACTCCGACGTAGTGCTCTCTGAGAAACAAACAGGGTACACACTGTCAGGGCCCGACTCCGATGTAGTGCTCTCTGAGAAACAAACATGGTACACACTGTCAATAAATGAAGCTTCATAACTAGGTTTGGGAACAATGACCACGCCGTGTACTGTATGTAGCTATAGGCCCACTTATATGAGAAGAAATAATAAAATAAAATACATAAATTGGTAAAATAAAATAAAAAAAAATAACATTATTGAATAATAATCATTTACTGCCCCCCCCTCCCCTTCCCCTTTTAGATATTGTGGCTTGGAGATCCTCAATGGTATCACTTCAAGGTCTGGTCAGGTGGAAAGCCTTCCTTGTCCTGTATTTTGGACGAAGATCTGCATGCCTCCCCTCAGACGCAGCACAAGGTGAAGATCTGCATGCCTCCCCTGAGATGCAGCACAAGGTGAAGATCTGCATGCCTCCCCTCAGACGCAGCACAAGGTGAAGATCTGCATGCCTCCCCTCAGACGCAGCACAAGGTGAAGATCTGCATGCCTCCCCTCAGACGCAGCACGAGGTGAAGATCTGCATGCCTCCCCTGAGACGCAGCACACAGTGAAGATCTGCATGCCTCCCCTCAGACGCAGCACAAGGTGAAGATCTGCATGCCTCCCCTCAGACGCAGCACAAGGTGAAGATCTGCATGCCTCCCCTCAGACGCAGCACAAGATGAAGATCTGCATGCCTCCCCTCAGACGCAGCACAAGGTGAAGATCTGCATGCCTCCCCTCAGACGCAGCACAAGGTGAAGATCTGCATGCCTCCCCTGAGACGCAGCACAAGGTGAAGATCTGCATGCCTCCCCTCAGACGCAGCACAAGGTGAAGATCTGCATGCCTCCCCTCAGACGCAGCACAAGGTGAAGATCTGCATGCCTCCCCTCAGACGCAGCACAAGGTGAAGATCTGCATGCCTCCCCTCAGACGCAGCACAAGGTGAAGATCTGCATGCCTCCCCTGAGACGCAGCACAAGGTGGAGATCTGCATGCCTCCCCTCAGACGCAGCACAAGATGAAGATCTGCATGCCTCCCCTCAGACGCAGCACAAGGTGAAGATCTGCATGCCTCCCCTCAGACGCAGCACAAGGTGAAGCGTGGATTCCTTCTGGATGTTGTAGTCGGACAGGGTGCGACCATCCTCCAGTTGTTTGCCAGCAAAGATCAGCCTCTGCTGGTCGGGGGGAATGCCTTCCTTGTCCTGTATTTTGGCCTTGACGTTGTCAATGGTGTCGCTTGGCTCGACCTCCAGGGTGATGGTCTTGCCAGTGAGGGTCTTGACGAAGATTTGCATGTTTGCGCAATTTGCGGTAAAAGTAGGAATAGTTTTCTGCCAAAACAAATCGCTGAATACTAATCACTAGCAAAAGTGTAAGTATAAGTAAGTAACAAGGAAGGCGTAAAATTACTTAATATATAAATTGCCAACTTGATGAGCTCATTGTTAACGTCAGCCTTACCCAAATATGGAATTGATAGCTGTGCAGGCCCCGGGCCCTGGCCTGGTGAAGTGTTGTAGTTTGCTTGGGGGTGCATGCTTAGCATGCACAGCACTCATCTGGGATCTCTCAGGGAGTTGAGCTGACAAAAATCTGTTCCGTACCGAACCAATCAGCGTGAGCTAAGGGCGGGATATGTGCAAAACCGGATGTGAAGCTATATAGACACGTCAATATGATTGGCTGTGTTTGCACGCCCACACGGTGATAGACAGACGGTCCCATCCAATCATCTACCAAGTATCTTGAAAAAAAGGAACAGCCCCGTCATCGAATTTGCTTCCGCGACCCCAGATCCCAGTAAGCTGTGAAACAAATTTGTGTAGCAAGCTTCTTGGATCTGGCAGCGTCAGGTTAGAATGTTGGGGGCATGCTGAACTTCGCTGCCATATGACGTCATGTCCGAAAGCCTCTATACAGACATTGGAGGCCCTCGAAAACTGGTCAAAACTGTCCAAAGTGTCAAATAATAAAAATGTTGAAAATATTATAAGCTTATAGATCGGCTATTTTCACTATTCTTCTGTGGAAACTAAATTTGTTGCCTCAACTGCTACATTCCAAGTGCTTGTCAGGGTGGGAGGTCTCCAGTTCAAATAATATTTCAATAATCATATTATGATTATTTCTTTTGGGGGGGATCACAGCCTGAAAAGGTTGAGAACCACTGCTATAGGCTACTACCGTACTATACAGTACAACCGTATTGTATACTGTACCTTCATTGCATTGAGTTTAGAAAGAAATCAACCAAGTCAAACACCTTAAAGATGGAGGTGTCTATGATCTTTGTGTTTATGAGGTGACACTACTTCATTAGACACCTTGTTGTGGTTGTTATGTGCAATGATGTCTTCCCTTTGTATTTAGGGTCTCTTCCTGGAGGTTGAAACCTTGATAGTAAAACATGAATATGAAAATAACAGTGATATAGTGACATCAGTACAATATCACCCCCTCCCCTAACCCCTCCCCCTTTATCATACAACAACAGCTTCAGTTCAGGTGGATCACCACCCATCACCACCCACCAGGCAAACCAGGCATACTTAATGTGATGGGCATTATTATTAAAACGACATTTTAATAAATACTGTACACTTAAAAAAACAAAAAAATCTCCTTATATATAATAATAATACCTGATGATCAATATAATAATACTTGAGGATCATGTTGCAGGTGTAAATTATTTTACGGCACTCCATCTTTAAATATGAAAATGTACTTGCTGAGGCAATTAGCCCTTCATTAAATCCCACCCCAAAAAGTGGTTGTCCAACGCCAATCCAAATAGTTTAGCAACGGTTGTTATGCAGGTCAAGCTTTCTTCGCTGCTAATGTGCCTATAGGATGGGTTGGCAACTCAGTGAAGAAAACCATACTACTGTTGCAAACAGACTAAAAGGACTGACCCATCTCGTCGTCTTGCATCTCGTTGATCATGGGGTTCACTCTGCTGGCTGCCATGGCTTCCTCCAGCTTCACCTACAAATCAACACCTACAATCAATGGAATCATACCCCATTCTATGGCATGCATCTTTGTTCGTTAGCTACTTGAGCCCTGTTTTGACACCGAAAATAGCAGATGTACAAGCTTACAATGTGTCATGTAGATTTACTGCTTTAGCTATTTGGGCAACACAAATATGTAGAAGTTTAAGTACTCCAAGGCAAAGTACACCAGCTCCATCATTGTTAATTGCAATGTGCGTGTTGGCTTGAGTTGTGTCCCACTGAGGGAGCTGCGGTGTCTCTCTGCCACTCTCTGTGTGTACATCTTCCTCTTCATCTCATGATCTGTAAGGTTGGTCATGTCCTCCTCCACATAGCCACATGCAAACTCATTAGAGCTCTAAGCAAAACAGCAGGGATGATGGCAAGACCAGAAGCTATAGGAGGAAGCTGAACCCAGATAACCAGGAAACTGTGGCGGCTTATATGTCATTGAACACAGCCAATGCCCCTCCAACACTCAACATGAGTTAATGTGGTTAAGAACACAGTTAAGGTCCATTGTTGTTGTGTTAGGTGTACCTCTGTCATAATACACTACGGGTCCTCATTACTGTACCCTCTCTGTTTCCTTAACGTATTGTCAATGTTCTAGACAGGGCTCAGTTGATTTAAACTAACCCTCCTGACCCTTTAACTTATTACTCCCCAGAGTCCCCAGTGAAGAAACATTTTGTGTTTTTTGAAATAGACACTCATGCTTTCTAACTAAGGTGTGATTTGGGGCTCTAAGGATGAATATCAACATCCTAATACTGTTCAATAATTAGATAAGGAGGGGGTGCAAATTATCACAGGCAGTTTCTGCTGTCAAAATATGACTCCCCAGTCAAAAACACTTTGTGTTTGAAATAGACACTCGTGCTATAAGGTTTGATTTGCGGCCCTAAGGATGAATACAAAATGAATATCAACATTCAAATACTGTCCAATCTTTAGATAGAGAGAAAAATTATGGACAGGCAGTTTCTGCTGTCAAAATATGACTCCCCAGTCCCAACCTGTGTTTTTAATAGACACTATAGTGCTCTCTATAGGTATGATTTGGGACCCTAAAGATGAAAATCAATATCTTAATACTGTCCAATACTAGGGAGGGTGGTGACATTATGACAGGCAGTTGCCTGACTCCCCAGTCAAAAAACCTATGTGTTTTAATAGACACCATAGTGCTATCTATATAGGTATGATTTTGGGCCCTAAAGATTAATACAAAATCAATATCAACATCTTACTGTTAGATAGGGTGAAATTATTACAGGCAGTTGCTGCTGTCAAAATATGACTAAAAATCCCACTGTGTTTTGAAATAGACACTCATGCTTTCTAAGGTGTGATTGGGGGCCCTAAGTGTGAATACAAAATGAATATCAACATCCACATGTGTTTTAAATAGACATTAGTGTTTTCTAGGGTATCATTTGGGCCCTAAAGATGAATACAAAAGTAATCGTAATACTGTCCAATACTTAGATAGGGAGGGGGGGTGAAATTATTTCTGCTGTCAAAATGTGACTCTCTTAGTGAGAGCTTTCCTTTTGAAAACTATGGGGGGGAAAAGTTATCTGCTTGGTTGATACAATATGCAGTAGTATTTAAGTCTCACCACTCTGACGAGGGCAGAGGGGTTCTTCTCTACGTCAGGATCTCGCAACTCAAAGGAACGTCTGGAGGAGACATGTATATCAGACAGAAAGCAAGACATTTTCAAACAATGACTGGTCCATTTCTCAGCCCAATCTGGGAACCCATCGACCAAAGAAAGGAACAAACAGCGCTGTCTGCTGTTTGTTTCCTTTGAATTTGTCTCTGGGGCGTCGCCCTGTAGAACATAGATATTAATACAAACAGATGCCTCATTGGCCATTGGTTCATTAGAGTGACGCGTGTCGAGTCTGTCGACGACGTGAGGCGGAAGTGAGTGTGGCGGAAGTGCGGAAAGCAGGGGTTCTCAACCCGTGGGTCTCGACCCCTCGAGGGGTCGCCAAATTATTTTGGGGGGGGGGGGGTCCCCAAATTATTTATTTTTGCAAGTGAATGGCTGGAAAATGGAAATTAAGAGTTTACATAGTACACATAGTACATGCATACACTTTCCTTGATGATTATATCTGGTTTCAGTATTCATTTATGATGTATTTTCTCTATTATTAAGGTTATTTTTGCAGTCAGTTTGTATTGGGGGTGGGGAGGGGGGGGCGGTGGTATAGCGAGACATGGCCAAAGCATTACCGGGCGTCCCCACTCCCCAGCCA
>NC_139699.1:3525052-3570622 GCF_964188405.1 Protomyctophum parallelum
AGGACAACTTTAATGTTTTAGGTTGTTATTACAGAAACTAAAAGGTGTGTGTTAATTTTCTTTCATTTGCTGCTTTCTTTCGTTTTTGGGATTTTAGCAGTTTCTGACAGGGGGGCGGGGGCATTCGAGCATGGGGCTAAATATGTATTTTTTTACAAAATATTATGGTGATTTATTATTTTATTATTTACTATAGTCCTAATAAACCACAAGAAATTACATCTGGCCACAAAATATCACAGGATCTATTGAATGTGACAAACAGACAGACATATTGAGCCTATACACACAGTATAAGCCTTCCCCCAGTAGGTAGATCACATTCAGTAGATCCTGTGATCTTCTGTGGCCAAATGTAATTTCCTGGGGTGTATTAGGACTATAGTCAATAATACAAAAATAAATCACCATAACATTTGGTAAAAAAATACATATTTAGCCCCATGCTCGAATGCCCCCGCCCCCCTGTCAAAAACAGCTAAAATCCCTAAAACGAAAGAAAGCAGCAAATGAAAGAAAATTAACACACACCTTTTACTTTCTTTAATGACATCCTAAAACATGAACCTTGGTTGAAAAACCTAAAGTTGTCCTTTAAGGTTATTTTTGCAGTCAGTTTGTATTGGGGGTGGGGTGGGGAGGGGGGGGGCGGTGGTATAGCGAGACATGGCCAAAGCATTACCGGGGGTCCCCACTCCCCAGCCAAAAGCGCTGAGAAGCCCTGCGCTACGCCACGCTGCCACTCAAATGACTGCATGGCCAATCACAGGGTGTCTTTTCCGGGACTCGTCAGACCAGACAAACGGGAAACGTCACTGGTCTCACGTCACGTGCAGCCTGCAGGCTGTTTCCTCTTATAGTTGTCTGGCTACACGAGACTAGTGAAGCACCAGCCAAGGAAGTTGCGTCTACCTTTATCTGTCTGAAGCCAAATTCCAATACCCCCAAATCTTAATTGGCCACTTGTTTCGTTTACTGCTCCCTCCAGCAGGGCAGTGTTACGGTGAAATTGGTGACCCGACGAAATAATATGCGACCATCTTGTGGACTTCACATAACTTACATGGAAGTCTTTAATACGTGGCCTAAATACCACTATAGGTTAGACTTCTGCTAATAATCAGCAATGATTTACGTTTACACAGACGTTATATATACAGTATGTCTACATGATTGTCACCTTCAGCAGGTCACCAATTTCACGGTAACACTGCCCTGCTGGAGTGGCCGAGTGTGAATGAGCGAGTGGCTGAGATTTGGGGTATTGGAATTCAGTTTATGCTATAGATTAGAATATGTTTAGCCCTCCTCTTCTGGTGGGGCGCCGAAGTTTAAATTCCCACTAACAAAAACGTATAAACACATGTGAATGCCCCTGCCGACAGATTCCGTAGCGCAGCTCGGAATCTGTTCTTGAGAGATTACATTCAGCCTAGCAGATTGCGTCCACTAAGGAAAGTAGGCTTTTGTTTGTAATGACACAACCGGTCTTTGTATTGGTGAGCAGTAGCATTAAAACGTTCTTTATATTTTCGCTACAGAGGAGAGGCTGTCTGCATTTCATGCGAGGGCAGGAAGACCAGAGTGGCAACGGCAGCAAGGGCATTATAGGGCTATGGACCAGAGCTCGGTGTCAACCATATACTGACATATCTTATATTGGTTTAATTGCAAACCGACCACTAGGGGGCGAGCCAAATTAGTTTGCCCATTGCCCATACCTAACACCATGCCAAAATTTAAAAAGTAGTTACCAAGTGCATAATTACGAGGTTCACGCCGCGCCCGTTCGCGCAATTAATTCTCGTCTTTGCATTGACTTTGTATGTAATCGCGCCACTCTATTATCCAAGTCTTTTATTTTTATTTTTTGTATAAAGACAGGGCATATAAAGTAGCCTGGCTTGGCCAGCCTCGGAGTGAATCCCCGCTATGAGGCTGTCCAAGCCAGGCTACATAGAAAGCCCTTTGAGACAGAAACGGTGAGGTCAATATAAATGCATTTGACTTGGCTTGACTTATATGATTAGTTATTTTGTTAACAACCTGTCAGAACAAGTCATGGCCCACTTACACAGTAGCTGCAGGCTGCAGGCTGCAGGCCCCTGACTAAAGCCTAACCTCCTATGGAACTGAGGCCTTGAGGGATAGTGCCATCTTCAGGCGGATAAATGTATCTGCATCATGTTTATCATAGCTTGCAGCCTTGCACACACACTATAGAAAAACAACACCATAGAAAATTCGTAAATACAATGTATATCTATTGAACAGCTTTACCAGTAACCTGCCCTGGAAAGATGATTACAGTTTGGGTTGAAAAGGCCTGTGTGTATGTGTGTGTGTGTGTGTGTGTGTGTGTGTGTGTGTGTGTGTGTGTGTGTGTGTGTGTGTGTGTGTGTGTGTGTGTGCGTGCGTGCGCGTGCGTGCGTGCGTGCGTGCGTGCGTGTTACTCACCTGCCACAGTCTAAGCAGAGAGTGGAGAGGATGATGGAAAGGATTACTATGATGAGGAGACAAAGGACCCCTGCATCTGGAGAGAGAAACCCCATGACCTCACCTCCTACCAACGTCATCATGACCTCTGAGAGAGAGAGAGAGAGAGAGAGAGAGAGAGAGAGAGAGAGAGAGAGAGAGACAGAGAGAGACAGAGACAGAGAGAGACAGAGAGACAGAGAGACACAGAGAGAGAGAGAGAGAGAGAGAGAGAGAGAGAGAGAGAGAGAGAGAGAGAGAGAGAATGGGTGGGAGAAAATAGAATATAGAGAGGAAAAGCATCAACAGACGGAGAGAGAGTGAATGGAAGGAACTATAATAGAGACAATAATAGAGTCTGTTATTTCCTTTGCTGCCATTTGTTGGTATGTTGGAAACCCAGAGAAATGCCCTTAACAGGGTTGTTAAAACCCATTCTGACCGGGCACCCATTTTGGTGTCGGCATCATGTTATGCTTTAGCTATTTAAAAATAGCAGATCTACAAGCTCATATCGCGCCACCGAGTGGCACGATACGAGCTTGTAGGTCTGCTATTTTTGAAAAATCGAAGAGCGACTGACATTTTTAGAATCTGATCTCAGGTCAGAATGGGTTAATCAGACCAGTGTGTGTCCAGTGGAAAGCTCGTATGAATCTGATCTCAGGTCAGGGGCTAGCAAGATTGTGGGAGTACAATCCAGCTGTCTGAGTGATGTAGGCCTATATGAAGAGCACACTGCTCAAGGGAAAGTGTCATAGATCTATTAGAGCAGATACCTATCTCACCCCCTAAATCCGGAATATCAATTATTGCCTTCTGGCCAACAGTTAGAGGCCCCTGCAACAAAAAACAATAGGTATAAATTCTCATTCATACCCACTGCCATTCGTAGCTGTTGTTTAGTGTCAGGGGTGAGGTGGGTGGATGGCTGTAGTTGCACATTATATTTACTTTACTAACTGTTTCTTGTGACCATGTACATGTTTATGTCGACTGTTCTTGTTTATGTATGTCTACTGTGTTTTTAGAGTTTTTATTATCTACTGTACATGAATTGCCCAGTTTGGGACATACTATACTAATAATAAACATGACCTTGACCTAGAGAGAGGACGACGACAAGCCAAATAAGAAAGAGCAAAGCCGAAAACCCTTGCATGCAAAATAAAGTGTGAATTCATGGCATGTTTGCAGCATCACCACATACTGTAGCACGTGAGAAGGAATGCTAACATGATGAATTACCATTTACCATTATTACCATACTTTGCAGATGGTTGTGGCTGAACACTTTATATGAACAGACAAACGTTCACAGCCACACAGTACCTTCATTAACACGTAGTGTACATATGCCACATATTTCTGTTATCTTTTCTACATGTACAGTTTGAGCACCAATACCTGCAGCATTGTTAGGAATGAGCAAACTTTTTCTGAACTCAATTTTATGTAGGCCTACGTTTTTTCTTTCTTCTATTTTATCTTAGTTTCATGTGTAGAGTTCAAATTCCATTCATGCAGCAACACTACGGAGGCAGATTACCATAGGCAATTTCACCCCAAGTTACACCCCAAGGGAAACAACGATACAAACATGGATATGAGCCACTTATCACCATGGGAATTAAACAAATGGAAGAATATAAATTTATATAATACATAATGTTGCTGCCTTGCAGGTCAGACTGTCACTTTTAAGTTCAACATGATAGTTGTGGTACTAAGTTTACGTTCTTTGTTTAACTAACACCTTACAGAAATGTAAAGTGTTATTGGGGAAGGGATAAAGCCAGAAAAACAATTTGTCATCAGACAAAACAATGAGGTACCGATATTGTATATTCTCCAATAAATCAAGAATTTCTAAATCATATACGTACATTTGTCACAAAAAGTTTGGGCCTGCTAAAAGTTTTAGCAGGCCGTATATAATCTGCTATATAGGAGACAGTGTTTGACAGACGGTGATAAAGCTGAGAGGGAGACAGTGTAGGAGAGACAGACAGCTAGTGTAGGAGTGACAGACGGCATAAGTTGAGAGGGAGACAGTGTAGGAGAGAGAGACGGTATAAATTGAGTGTGACAGGAGAGAGAGACGGTATAAATTGAGTGTGACAGGAGAGAGAGACGGTATAAGTTGATATAGGGAGACAGTGTAGGAGAGACAGATTGTCTCTCCTACACTAGCTGTCTCCCTCTCAGCTGTACTACCGACTGTCTCTCCTACACTGTCTCCCTCTCAGATTTATTACCGTCAGTCCTAGCACTGATTATATACGGTCAGCAGGACAGAAGATTCTTGTTTGTTAGGTACTGTATGACTTGAAGAATTCCAAAAGAGATGCAATAAACATAGCCTTTCTTAATGTATATGAATTCCAAAATTCCATACCTAGGGCCTGATTCATTAACGCGTTTCCGCTGATATATTGCCGTGACGCTGGCGGAAAGGCATTTACGTGGATTTCCCACATTAATTTGGAATTCATGGAAATGGCCGTGAACTTGACGCTGTCTTTGGTTGGTCGGAAATTCCGCTAAATGCTACGGGAGCTCTTTAGGTGGCGGAGAAATTTGCGGAAGCATACACTAGCGTATAGATTTATTCAGAAGGCTTTAGTCTTCATGCTGAATCAATAAATTGTTCCCAAATCTCAGATAAAATATGTAGGCATGTGTCCCCAACATATTGGTCGATCAGCACATAAAAAAACGATATATATATATATATATATATATATATATATATAAAAGCCGAGTGCACTTGTATGCCTAAATGCATGCATTCTAGAGGCAAGTTAGCCTATAGAGTCCCATAAGGAAGCTGCCCCTGCAAGCCCCGACACCTTTTTATTTTATTTATTAGGATATTTCTATAGCATGCCATGCGCGATTGCGCTGCTCACTGGACAGCCTTCTCTAGGCTACTCGCAGTGCAACGCGTTGTGAGCTTGTAGATCGGCTCTCGCGGACTGCATGTTAAAAAACAAACTCACAATTATAATAAGAACATAGGCCTACACTTATCTGCATTTTGCACTGTACGAATCTAACGTTGTTTCGGTGTGTGTGTGTGTGTGGGGGGGGGGGGGGGGGGGGCAGACAGCAGCGTGCTGCCGATCCGATTCACATTGAAATGAATAGGGCTAATTAGCCCTATATAAAAAATAGAAGACCACATTTATAGCCTAATGAATGCAGCGTGTTTGAAAGTCGGCCAGTCATATCAGTTTTAAACCAGCTCACCTCCACTCGTGAACATGACGGACAGACAGACAGAATTTATAATAATGTATATTGATATTGATCACATGGATGCCACACACAGAATAGTTTAACTCACTGGATAAACTCACTGGATTATAATTTCTTCAGACAAGAGGATCCCAGGCCTATAATATATTTACTTATGAATGTATGGGCTACTGTTCTTTATCGCGCAACAGTGTCGAGGGCCCATGCAGCCCCCCTCCCTCTCTCGTCTATCTCTCTCTCTCGCTCTCGCTCTCTCTGAAAAGACGACTTTTGCATTGACATATCCGATATTTTAAATATCGGATATGTTTTACCTCTGCAAAGGTGTGAGTGAGCACCCGCCTTGGTCCCGAACTTAATTAAATAAATTATAATTATATTGCTTCAGCGGAGCACGCAACGTTGCAAGCTTGGATAGCAGTGACCGCGGCTGTGATCTCAGACAAACTGCTGTCTGCTGAGTCATGCTTGAAGCCTTTTATGGTATGAAATTGGGCGTGGATCAATGCAGATGAGGTTGTCGGGTGCTTTTCCGATCACTTTGCACCCGCTGCATTCAGTATGACATACACCTGCGATACACCTGCGCACCTGTGGTACACACCACTCTCTGAATAACACGTCATCTCAACGTAGCTTGATCGGACGGATAAATACGATATCTGTTTCCGCCACCGTTACACTCTGGCGCATTTCGTTTTTGAAGAATCAGGACCCTAGTGTCTATGTTGTGCCTAAAGAGATAACATTGAAACTGCGGACAGATCAGAAACTCGCAGTGATCGGTAGGCAGGATTGGTAAATCAAGATTCAAATGTTTTTTTAATCAATGTGAGAACAACAGCTTCTATTCCAGGAATAGAAAGCCTGCAGTTTCAATTAAAGGGATATTTCACTTTCAAAAAAGCTTTTGGTCATTTTATCGTCTACTTAATAATTATTTTTGATTTTGTGAGAAGAGGTTATTTTCCAAAAAAACTATTAAAAATAACTGAAAACAGTAAATGAAAATCCACGGCCCCCTCACGTATTAGAAGGACATTATCAGTCAACAGAAAAAAAGTTGGGTGTTTTCGATGAATCTATGATGGTTCAAATGGAGTTTGACGTTATAATGGGTTTGTATATAAAGGCGGTGGGGCAGCTAAAATTAATATCAAATATCTAAATACTGAATCAAGCAACTTAAAAACTATCTGTGGAGTTCACGTAGACCATAAAATGAAATGACGATTTTTTTAAAAGTGAAATATCCCTTTAACTTTGATGATGTCACTGTTCACTCACCTCCTTTGAGACACATGCCAAGGCCAAGTAGACAAAAATGGTACCATTTTATAATTCGCATTAGTGTGGATCATTTTATAAGAAGAAGAAACTATGTGTATAGTACTTTAACAGTAACTATAAAATGAATAAGAAGAAGAAACTATGTGTATAGTACTTTAACAGTAACTATAAAATGAATAAGAAGAAGAAACTATGTGTATAGTACTTTAACAGTAACTATAAAATGAATAAGAAGAAGAAACTATGTGTATAGTACTTTAACAGTAACTATAAAATGAATAAGAAGAAGAAACTATGTGTATAGTACTTTAACAGTAACTATAAAATGTAAAAGTTATAATTAGGCCTATATTGTGCACCCTGATCATATTATACTATTATATTATGTATGTGCTCATGAATGGCTGATGCACATCCTGTATGTGTAAATAATGCAAAGGTAAATAGAATGTCAGTGCAGATTTATTAAAACACAATAATGTAACAAATTAGATTGTATACCTTACCTTGTGGCTTGTGGTTATACTGTTATACTTGTGCAATTAGAAACCAAGATGCAGGTGTCTCAGGCTGCTGTCATCGTCCTAGCGGAACAACTATAATGCAAAATATAACATGAATAAACACTATTGAATTGCTTAACTTGCTCTCTCTCTCTCTCTCTCTCTCTCTCTCTCTCTCTCTCTCTCTCTCTCTCTCTCTCTCTCTAACAACAACAACAACAACAACAACAACACTACATTTCATTATTTTCATTGCAGTATTCTCCCTATTAGTTACCTTCAAAACATTGCACAGTGTCTAGCTTCTATTGTTAATATAGCAGGGCCCCATCACGCAAATACATTCTTATTTACTGTACAAACTGACTTTATTTAGGTCACACAATTTTACTGTAACCTATCACTTTTATATAATAAGTGCAACTGTGGAAAAGCGTTCAGTTCTTTAAATTCCTATGATTTAGGAAGGAGTAGAACAGAATAGAATAGGATGTTTATTTCCACACAGAAACCGCACATCACCCAGAAGTTAAATATTTGTTTGTGCGGGTGAATCGTGCATGCCAAGGTCATAGACCTTACTACAATGTCAATGGCTTTAAATCCAGATCAAGGTGTTTTTCTTTTCGCTTATCATATCCAAACACTCTATCTCTTTCTTCCTGTCTTCCTACAGTAATATCTAATCTTGACTTTTTTACGGCATGTATATATTTCACTAACGGGACAGTTGTGGCTGATTCATATTTGTCCATAGTACAACATGTATTGTCTTTCTGTGTGGCATAACAGCCTATGCGGGGAACACCCATTGTCCATAATCCTGCTAATGCCGCTGCAAACAGTCTTCAGAGTTCTATGTCAAGAACCCTTGAATGAACTAGTGTTGATTTTGAGTCACAGTCTTTTGAATACAATCATATTTAGTTTTAGTCATATTTTAGTCATCTGAAAAGATTTAGTTTGTATCTAGTTTTAAGATTTTGACTATCGATAATGCCTGATTTTACACTTGGATGCATGCTGAAAATAGCCCATCTGCTTGGTGATTGGCTATTTTCAGAACACAGCATCCGAGCGTTTAAGTTCTGCTGGATCTCTTGTCCACTATACTGTAGTTCTGCCCTAACATTAAGTGTTTAAATTAGAAATAGAGTCCAAAAGGAAGCACGCACGTCGCACATCCAACTAAAATGTACAGGTGCCTAACAAAAATACATACTCTGGAGAAGGGAAGTCGGCAGTAGAAAAATATTAATATTTATTAACAGAGCATGACGTTTTGACACATGTGGGACTGGTCTTCATCAGGTCTAATACATTAATCATAAAACTTCACAGAGACAACAAAAATGTTTTTAGTAACATGGTCTCACTCTTGAAATTTCATCAGACAGATGGATAGATCATTATTAAATGTGTGAAGAGTTATGCAAGGGCATTGGAGAGGAACAGACGATATGCCATGGCTCATATATTTCATTTCAATAGATAAATATTGGGGGACTGCTGGCTCTGCTGTGACATATATTGTCATTGTGCCCAGAATTCCCCACCAAGGGGTAAGGCAAGGCACATTTCTCACATGGGGAATGTATCGACCATTCATCGAAGTCCCATTTCAAGTTGCAATCTCACCAATAAATCAGGGTGGAGGAAATGTTTAACATTCTTTTCTCCTTCAGCAAATACCGTCAAATGTTTTTTGAGCAAGGCTTCAAAAAGCTGCTACAGAGATGCCAGTGGACTAAACATGAAAGAACTGGACAGAATTAAGTATATGCTTCAATAATATAGTATATCAGACTAATTTTGATAAACTCTCTTTTAAATGAGAGATCATAAAAGAAGATTGAGTCATTTGGAGTGGCAATCAACCAATAAGCTAGTTGATGCTGATGCGTGAACAAGACATGATCAGTAAAATCTGCCCTGGATGAATAAAATAGCATTTTAAATGTTAAATTAGTTTGTACATTCACACTGCCAGACTTCAATGTGTCTACCCTGACTAATCAAAGTTAGTTGAACCTGCCTGGCCAGTAAATCAAATGCTTGTAAATCACTTTAACCCATTCTGACCGGGCACCCATTTTGGTGTTGGCATCATGTTATGCTTTAGCTATTGAAAAATAGCAGATCTACAAGCTCATATCGCGCCACCGAGTGGCGCGATACGAGCTTGTAGGTCTGCTATTTTTTGAAAAATCGAAGAACGACTGACATTTTTTTAATCTGATCTCAGGTCAGAATGGGTTAATAAAAGCGCTAGTGGGTCATGTTTCAGGTCTATAAGAGATCACGGTACAATGGGTCAGTTTGACTTGTCACATAGCCAAGAACGGCTCAGTATGACTGGAATCAAGTTTGACTTGATAAAAACATGCTGAAATATTTTCCCTCTGCCCCTCTCTCTAATTGTATGTTTCTCCACCCTGCCTTGAAGCAAACTAGTTCTTTATTATAATTGAGAGACAAACGGTAGCGGGGCTGTTCAACGTGTTTCAATACAAAGTATGCTGTCATCTTTTAGGATTCCTCAGTCGTCACATTTTCATCAAATAGCATTTTTTTAATTAAATTAAACAATCTTTTAAAACTAGAATTTTCTCTGTGTCACCTCTTCCTCTCTGCTTCAGTGCTTCTTACTCTACGTGCTTCTTTCTTTCTCTCCCCCTCTCCTTCTTTTTCTGTCTCTCCCTCTCTGTCCTTCGCCCCCTCTCCCTTACCCCTCTTCCTCACGCCCATCCACCCCTCCCTCTCCATCCATCACCCCCATCCATTCATCCTCCTCTCCCTCTCCTGTACTTTCACTCCCCACCTAACCTCCCTCTTTCCATCCCCCTGAGCAATAAGACCAGTTTATTTTCTTCCGACAACGCCTTTAAATTCTCCTCCCTGCAGGTAGTTTCACTGGGCCGATGCCTCGGGGCTCCCAATGTAAACACTGTTAAGAGCAACTGTCAGTATTCCAATCCCCAAGCACATCGTTCTTACAGGACCCATACCTGCGTCATACGTGTCTTTGTCCATTACATTTTAGTTAGTACAAATAGCAAACATATCTCGTCATGCATAAATAAATATAGCCAACGTCTCAAGCCTTTAGTTTCGTAAAAGAAGTTGATTTGCAAATTGACCAAAAAGACAAAATGTCTCATTCCACATATTTCTCAGTGGGCTATTTATCACTGAGGTATAAGCAGTAGTGTTTATAATAACGGTGAGAGCAGGCCTTCCTGTCTCGGTAGAAGTTTACACATTGACCGTCCTGAACACAGTCAGGAATACAGAACAAACAGCACACAGCTCTGCTGTTTGAGCTGCTTAAAGAAACAGCTCACAATTTAAACCATTAGAAGTTTCCTGGAAATGGCTGGATGAGTTAGGCATTTAGTGCAAAACAACACAGCATAATGCGAATAAATCCAATGTCCGCTGTAGCCTATGCAAAGTGCTTTAGCCAATTGTTCTCATGGCTGGTCCCTTCAGGAATAGAACCACCAAACCTCATGGGTGGTCCCTTCAGGAATAGAACCACCAAACCTAACTTAGATAGTTTTTATGTAGACATAGCACTCTACAGTGTTTACGCATACCGGTAGTTTCATTATATAGATATTTCACTGTTAGGTTTTTAGCTTACGTATATGATTCTTGAACTTTTTATGTATTTGATTGTCTTTTGAATAATATTTTATTTTATTTTAGCCATATTTTATTTTAGTCATCTGAAATAGTTAGTCTAGTTTTAGTCGACTAAATATACAGTTGATTTTGGCAACTAAAAGATATTTTGGTAGACTGTGATGGCATTGTTAACACGTATCAGATTTTACACATGGTTGCATGCTGAAAATAGCCGATCTACAAGCTTTTGAGCTCTTAGATCTGCTATTTTAAGAGCATAATAGCGCAACCAAACATAAAATGACTTAGTTAGTTCAAAGAAACTAGAGAAACGGTTGGATGGCACTTACACCCGCCTTCTAATGAGAGCCACCCATCGACTACTCTAATATACGGTAACCTTCCCCGTGTTTCTTCACTAGTCCAATCCAGAAGAACACAGTTTGCCGGCCACTGCTACAGAGCTGACAAGGAGGTTACATCTTCCCTTCTTCTCTGGAGTCCTGCCTCAAAGCAGACCAGAGGTAGAAAACTGTCATTCCCTGATGTCATCGCTAGGGACACATGCAGCAGAAACTGGGGATGGTAATGAAGGACCGGGAAGTCTACTGGCTCTCTTCTCCACTCCCTCCCTAACATTTGAGTCTATAGATTCTATCTGTTGCCAAAATTGTCAATATATTTAGTGTCCGAGCACTGAACAGTAGTGCGAAGCCCTATTGAAATCGCAATGATTATTGTTTGTTAGTTTATTATTCCCCTGAATTAATTGGGTTTTGAATTTGAGGCACTAAACATACTCGAAAAGATGTTTTCACTTCGTTGCGTGTTCACCTCCCGAAAACACTGTTCTGGTCTAAAGGGATGAATTAACGATACTTTATTATATAAACTACTAAACTACTAAACTACTAAACTAACTAAACTACTATACTTTATTATATAAACACTGTTCTGGTCTAAAGGGATGAATTAACGATACTTTATTATATAAACTACTAAACTACTAAACTACTAAACTAACTAAACTACTATACTTTATTATATAAACACTGTTCTCGTCTAAAGGGATGAATAAACGATACTTTATTATATAAACTACTAAACTACTAAACTAACTAAACTACTATACTTTATTATATAAACACTGTTCTCGTGTAAAGGGATGAATAAACGATACTTTATTATATAAACTACTAAACTACTAAACTACTAAACTAACTAAACTACTATACTTTATTATATAAACACTGTTCTCGTCTAAAGGGATGAATAAACGATACTTTATTATATAAACTACTAAACTACTAAACTACTAAACTAACTAAACTACTATACTTTATTATATAAACACTGTTCTGGTCTAAAGGGATGAATAAACGATACTTTATTATATAAACTACTAAACTACTAAACTAACTAAACTACTATACTTTATTATATAAACACTGTTCTCGTGTAAAGGGATGAATAAACGATACTTTATTCTGATGTTTTCTATGAACACCTTTCTCGTGTAAAGGGGGCATTCATTTTAGTCCAACATGCCCCGTTCTCAGGGCATGTTCACCCCAGAGTATAGATCACAGCGTTACAAGCCTTATTGATGCTAATTTATGGCCTCTCTTCTACCTATTAAACTAAATTGAACCTTTAACTTTAATTGCGTTTAATGAAGGTAAAATACGTTAGATATGTTATTGTTATTGTTAGGTGGCTCTGCCACTCTTCTGACATGCTGCCATACAGGCCTTAATAATCCAATCAGCTCCAGTCTTACTCAGTGGTGTAAAGTAACTAAGTACATTTAGTTAAGTACTGTGCTAAAGTACAATTTTTTAGGTACTTTAACTTTACTGGAGTCCAATTATCTGTACTTCTACTCTACTACATTGAAAACTTTAGTTACTTTGTAGATTTGGATTATTATTATACAACATATACATTAACCACTTCAGCACTATACATTTCAGCCATTTGAAAATAGTCGATCGACAAGTGCACAATGAGTCGCAATGCGGCAAATTGTGAGCTTGTATATCGGCCATTTTCTAAACATTTGTATACATTTGAAAATATGGTAGATTCCGCATAATGAGTAATTTTACGTTTAGTACTTCAAGTATATTTTGATGCCAACACTTTTGTACTTTTACTCAAATACATTTTGAATTCCAGACATTTACTTGTATAGTTCTCCAATGCAGATATCGATACTTTTACTTAAGTATAAAAACCTTTGAGTACTTTTCCCACCACTGATGGTGGTGTAGGGGACAAGTATCTCATCACCGAAGAGTGGCCTCAGATAAGTTGACTGGACGGTAACCTGTTTATCAGACAACACCACACACTGCTAACCCTAACTGTCACTTCACCCTTGGCCAGTGGACCACAGCCAACCACAACCCAGCTGTGTGATACTGCACAGTGGACAGATCGAGACAGATAAAGCACATATATTAACAATAACAACAGAGAGAAACATGGAGAGAGGAGGCGGGGGAAAATAATTCCAGACAGGCAGGCAGGGGGCAGAGACAGAAGGAAAGATAGAGATAAGATCCTTTTCTTTTTGTAATAAAATAAACATATTTCAAATAAATTACTTAACTAGCAGTATTCCAGTTTACAGATCCTGCACGGTGGCATACAGTAGGGTTATCAGAAAGACAGACAGCAGCCAGAAGTACATTGGCACTCAATTTGTGTTGTGTGTAAAATACACAATACATGGTGATATTAATAGACAGACATGTCAACACATGTCATGTCAACACAAAACACTAAACTACACTACACTGTCATGAGATGATATACTCACAGTACTCAGGGCCGGTCAGAGATCTTCAAGTCTCCATATGGTCCCACTGTCAACACTCTTGTCTTTTCTTCATTGAGATTACTCCACCTTATTACCTCTCCTCCCTCCCAACTTCCTCTGTCTATCACTTTCTGTTGTAGCTATAACTGTCTTGCCTCTCAGTCACTATAGCCGTCAGTTTCTCTCTCACTCGCTATTGCCCTCACTGCCTCACATACACCCCCCCTCCCTCATCCATTCTCTTTCTATCCCTCCCTCCCATTCCCCCGTTTGATTCAAAACTGTGACACATGAAAATAACTTGATGCAGTATACCTCAGTCGACTCTGGACTACGAGTACTTCCTCATTCTCGCGTGTCTCTCGTTCACGTTGTCCCTCGCTGAAGCACACTTGTTGAGGTCTTATCTTGACTTATGTCTCTCCCTTTTTCAAGCAGCAGATAAAAAGGCAGCTGTTTCTGTTATTAGGCCTATACTTCACTGCCAAAGTTAGTCAACGTTTACATAACCCTTTCTTTGTTGTATTAACTGCAATTGACATGAGCCTGGATTATAACCCGCCTTTCCTTTGACTTTGGTTTTATGTTGTTCCTCCTGTATGTGTTTATACATTGGTTCTACAGTACCTCAAGTCCCCTCCCTCAGGGCATGGGTGAGGGTGGTTCTACAGTACCTCAAGTCCCCTCCCTCAGGGCATGGGTGAGGGTGCGTGGGTAAATTAGGGGGGGGGGGGGGGGGGTTTGTATTGCTGTTGTTTGTATGTATTGTTATTTTACTGTAACCCTTGTTTTATTTTACAGATCCTACACAGTTGTTCTCTCATAGTTGTTGTCTTTGTTGTCTTGTCTGTGAAGCATGGACCACATACAGCCGGCACGTCAAGACCCTTGAGCGCTTCCATATTAGATGCCTACATTACGTCGCATCCTGGGCCTCACCTGGCGTGACCGTCCGTGTGCCACATACGGAGATTCTGGCAAGAACAAGCTGCCGGAGTACGGAGGCTACACTTGCCCAGCAGCACCAACTGCGCTGGCTTGGACATGTGATCCGGATGCCTCAAGACCGACTTCCCTGCAGAGTGCTGTATGGCCAGTTACACCACGGCCGGCACCTGGCAGGGGGGGCCGAAGAAGAGGTACAAGGACCAGTTACACCACGGCCGGCGCCTGGCAGGGGGGCCGAAGAAGAGGTACAAGGACCAGCTTAAAGCTTCACTGAAGAAGTGCAAAATCCGGCCTGAGGACCTGGAGGCTGCTGCTGCTGATTGCGACTCGTGGCGACAGCGCTGCCACGAAGGAACTCGGAGGCTGGAGGAGGACAGGACTGTCAGAAGACACTGACAGCAACAGAGACAGCAGAGACACAGGAAGAACACACCCATGACTGCCAGTACCACCACCACTACAACCTACCCATGCCCCACCTGTACCCCCACCAGTACCACTACCACCACTACAACCTACCCATGCCCCACCTGTACCCCCACCAGTACCACTACCACCACTACAACCTACCCATGCCCCACCTGTACCCCCACCAGTACCACTACCACCACTACAACCTACCCATGCCCCACCTGTACCCCCACCAGTACCACTACCACCACTACAACCTACCCATGCCCCACCTGTACCCCCACCAGTACCACTACCACCACTACAACCTACCCATGCCCCACCTGTACCCCCACCAGTACCACTACCACCACTACAACCTACCCATGCCCCACCTGTACCCCCACCAGTACCACTACCACCACTACAACCTACCCATGCCCCACCTGTACCCCCACCAGTACCACTACCACCACAACCTACCCATGCCCCACCTGCAATAGACCATGTGGCTCCAGGATAGGACTACAAACGCACCGTTAACCCATTCTGACCTGAGATCAGATTCATACGAGGTTTCCGACTGGACACACACTGGTCTGATGAACCCATTCTGACCTGAGATCAGATTCACACGAGGTTTCCACTGGACACACACTGGTCTGATGAACCCATTCTGACCTGAGATCAGATTCTAAAAATGTCAGTCGTTCTTTCGATTTTTCAAAAAATAGCAGACCTACAAGCTCGTATCGCGCCACTCGGTGGCGCGATACGAGCTTGTAGATCTGCTATTTTTAAATAGATAAAGCATAACATGATGCTGACACCAAAATGGGTGCCCGTTCAGAATGGGTTAAGGACAGAAGTGGACGTCATCATCGGATTCGATGGACAACCATAAGCAAATGGTTGTGTGTGTGTGTGTGTAACCCTTTAGTTATCAATTACAGGGTACAGGACTATAGTTACTAGGTTCGGAAGAGCAGTAAGCAAGAAGAATGATTTAGACCACAGACCATAGGTACGGTTTAGTATTAGCCCGATGGCTTGTATTACAGCAATAAAATAATGGAAAATGCACAACAAACAATGACAATAATCATACAAAACAATAAACAAAAGAAAACAATTGTGCTCAAGACAGTTAAATGTCACCAATAAATACCTCCTATTAACTATGCTCCCACAGGAAAACAGGTAAATACTATTTTAATCCTATTTTAGTCTGTTTTAGTCCTATTTATTTACTATCTAATTTAGTTGTCCTTTTCAGGTTTTAAATCTAATCTAAGGTAAGTAAATAAGTTAAGTTGTTTTTAAGTAACCTATTCCTATTTTAGGTTCACAGTAAGTATCACTTTTAACCAAATGAAATGTTATGAAATCAAAATACTTTTTTATAAATTCACCTTCGTTTCACCTTTAAACATAAACCAGTAAATGTATATTCACTTCACAATTATCTTCAGTATTCACCTTAAACAGTCACAAATCCACATTCAAGTCACATGAACTTAAAGATCAATCACTATATCAACAATCACATTACAATTCCCATGAACTTAATAATAACCCATAAATGTCCTTTAAAAAGGTATTAAAAGTCCAATGAACTTCCCACTGTGTGTGGCAGTAAGTATGGAAATGAATGTGTGTAGCTCAAAAGTTCACTGAGAGTCCATCCGGGTGTAAGTATTCAGTGTATTGTGAGTTCACTGTACAGTATGTCCATCCAGGTATGGTAGGTGTGTGCGATGTGTATGCAGTGGAGGTGCACTACAAGTGGCTAGCACACTGAGGCCCCTTTTCCACCGGTTGGTTCCCAATGGGAACCGGTTCAGTTCTTTTGGTTCTTAGTCCATGAGCCAGAGCTCCAAAATTGAAACGTTAATTATGAATTGAGTGGGCAAAACCATACCTATATTAGATTGTTGTCACCATGAAACTTCCCCAATTGAGTACTTACACGAAGACAATGATTTATTGTATTACAAATTTTACATTTTTTAATATGCAAATTAGGCATTATGTAGGAAAATACACAAAATAATCGAAAATATGAAAAAGCTACTACTGTGGAACGGTTATCATGTATTTATTTACTTGTATTGATCCTATAAACAATTTAATATAGTGTATAGTTCGTCCACAAATGTTGAACCTCTGGCTCATGGACTAAAAACCAAAAAGAACTGAACCGGTTCCCACTGGGAACCAACCGGTGGAAAAGGGGTCTGACAGTCTCACTGTGTGCTGCAGTGGTACCACACCACACTACCAAAGGCTCCATTCCTTATCTGATTTAAGGGGACAGCGGTGTTGAGGATCTTCGTCCGTAGAATCGTGGGTAGCTCGCCCACGAGTGATATGCCAATATCACTCGAATCAATCCAATCAAAGCAAAAAGACCTGCAGACCTGTTTACAAAACAGGTCATATAATCACACATTAGGATCACACCCTTAAAAGTTTAGAAACAAAATAAAACGTACATTTACAATTAGCTGGATATGCAATTAAATCAAAACTGTTACCATGAAACTTAGGCAGTGTAGCATGTCTGCTGCTGGCTGCTGCTGCATGCATGCAGTCAGTCACAAACACAGTAGTTCAACTCACCAAGTCAGTGTTCACAAAGTTCACACGATTAACAGGTTCTAGGATCAAACTTCTCAAAAGGACCAGCACTCTTCTCTCAAAAAGAGACTGGATCAATCAAAACTCTCTTTAAATGAAAACAATCTGTTCACATTCACCAAATCTTGTCTTTCCTCTCTGTTTGTCAAATGGTCTGCTCAACAGGCTTCTCTCTCCTGTTCTCTCCAGAACATTCTGTGCTCTGCAGCATGTAATTCGCTGAATCACATCACCTGGGCTGGTGATTCTCCAAAGTGCAGTCTATTAATTGAGAGACCTGATTGGTCAATTGGTTCATTGGCTTGTTCAGAGCACCTCACAGGGCTATCAAAGCACACAAGTTTTCATGGTTAAAGCTCTTTTGTAGAAGTTTGGTTAGTGTATTTTAACCTGGTTTATCCATGGTAAATCCATTTATATTTAGATCTTTATTTTATTGACTTGGCTATTTTGACCTGGGTTACACCTGTGTGTGTGTGTGTGTGTGTGTGTGTGTGTGTGTGTGTGTGTGTGTGTGTGTGTGTGTGTGTGTGTGTGTGTGTGTGTGTGTGTGTGTGTGTGTGTGTGTGTGTGTGTGTGTGTGTGTGTGACCACCACCTGCAGTGACCTGCAGCTGTAGGTCAGCTGCAGGTCATGGTACAACAACTCTAACAGACATACACACAAAGCTGTGCCTTGGAGTGGCTAGCACTACTCAATTTATCTTTAGTTTTCTACTCAGTAAGGCTGGGGCCAAGGCTATTCTGGGACTCCATATTTAGACATGGTGACCTCATCACAATGACAGGAGCAACGCAACTGGACAGTATAAACCGCAAGCACGGACCCACTCTAAATTGACATTATTTATTTTTGAGTATTAGGATTTTTCAACACAGTAAACAGTAAACTACATCTAGAACAACTGCTTTAGTTCTTGAGGTCATCTCTGAATCACGCGGGCAAGACAATCTCTGGTAGAATTATAATTGAACACCTCTAATCCTAATCTAACCCCCTTTTTCATCAAGCAGTGACCTAGCAACAGATGAACCATGACAGGGTGGGTAGAGTGGTTCCTGTGCAGTGTACTGGATGCCCTTTGTATCTACATTGCGTACATGCCGTCACTCATCCTCAATGCCAACCCCGAGAAATACCTTAACAAAAGGGGAGTCAAATGTAATGATAGAAACTTCAATTACCCCATGACTGGCACCGCCGCCACCATGAACAATGCACTTTGGGCTGCCATCAACCTCTTCCCCGCCGTGTTATTCGTAGTAGGGGAGATAGTCACTAACCAGAGCCATTTCAAGCAGTCATTCTACAAGGTAGCGACCACATTCCTGTTTGGAGCCTTAACCAGCAATTCGTTGACTTACATGGCTAAGTTCTACGTAGGCCAGCTCCGTCCAGACTTCATCGCCGTGTGTGGAATGAACGAGCAACAATGTGATGAGGACAAGGGATGGGTGACGGATGTCAAGTGCTCAACGACAAATTCACAAACGAATGAGCTTATTAATGCTAGGTTATCGTTTTACTCCCTTTACTCCTCGCACGTTATGTACTACATGGTCTTCACGGCATATTATATTCAGGCTCGAATGAAGGGCAGTGGATGGACGACTCTGGTGAAACCGGTCATGCAGGTCATGCTGATGCTGCTTGCTACGTGGGTCGGATACACACGTGTGAATGACCACAAAAACCACTTGTATGACGTGTTGATTGGACTGCTGCAAGGAGGCTTCTTCGCCTTTCTTATGGTCCATTACCTCTTCCCAGAGGTCTTTAAGCTGCCGGAAGAAGTGGAAGAGAGTGATGAATAACAGGGCCTTGCGGGTCCCTGACTTAGAGCAAGGATACTTATAGTCCTACTTATAGTCCAATTTCATGAACATACAAATGTTTTTGAGCGGTGGGCACACCGTCTCCATCATGTAGCTTTTGTGTGTCCCTATGTCTGTCCCTCTGTTTGTCTGTATGTCTGTTTAGAGTATCAACAGAGAAAGTGGTGCTGTTGACCTTCACACTGTGCACAGGTGCATGATGGGAAGCTGAGTTTTTAGTTTAACTGTACACTAGTCTTTTCAGCATGTGCAAGTGTCTGTCTAGGCCGTGTTGCTGTTTATTTGTTGTTGTATTCAGCACAATTTTAACTTGGTTGCCCAAATTTAACTCTGGACAACTTTTAGCACAATTTGTATAATCCAAGATGGTTACTGAATGCCATGCTGAAAATGCCTTCGAAGGATGTGGAATTCCCCTTTTGTTTAGGGTTTTCATGTGTGTAAAATCCATTTCTGAACTGTTTTATGTGCTAACTGACCCTTAGCAGACTGCTAAGGTCTCTCTTGCACCTTCTAATCCAAGATAGGCTATATGGCTATGGCCCATCAGTGTAATGGTAGCCATCTGGGACTGGCTTTCTGGCCTTCTCCTCTATTTAAGGGGCTCCTCTGGCAGAGTTAATTCTCTCCCCAGCCACCATGAAGCCGCATGGGCATGGCCCAGTGCAGTTTGATTAGTTTTGCTTTTTGTTTTGCACCCACCACCTCACACAATGCACCCATACCATATACTACACTAGCTCAGAAAGCGAGGGTATGTTCTTTTTTTAACCAGAAATAAGTGGTGGCAGCTAAACATATAGGTCCGACGACATGTAACTATTACTACTATAACGATGTTCTACTGTTAGACAGATGTTGGTTCTTAGCTTCCTCATGATTCTTGATGACTATTTTAAGTATTTTTTTGTAAATTGTAAATTGTGGTATAGGTCCTGAGTGAAAGTCACAAGTGCATCAGCAGTACTCTGGAAGTGGTTTCTCTCAACTGGGCCAATGAAATAGAACAGACAGAGCCGTACCTGGACACTGCACTCATCTCACCAGTTACATAATATGGCTCCTAGTCTCTCGAGACAGACTGTTGACTCCGGAGTAGTATGACGGAATCATTTGAAAATTGTGGGACCTTACAGTCTGGCTTGCTATCACAGGACTACTATTACTGACTCCCTGGCCTTACAGGTAGGCCACCTGTAATCCCCTTTCAGTGATATCATTTTAAATATATCAAATATTGGTTAATGTTAGTCCATGTTGTTCAATCTTCATATGATCACCGCGCTCTGACTATAGGTGCGTCACCCGTTCAAAACATATCAAAATAAAGGGTAGTGGGACTGTAGGGGACTGCAGTTCAAATTTTGTTTATTTCATATTTGAAAAAAATGGACAAACGTTTCGGCTATCCAGCCACACACTGATGAAGGCTGGATAGCCGAAACGTTTGTCAATTTTTTTCAAATATGAAATAAACTGTATTTGAACTGCAGTCTTGGTGTGTGCGACCCACTAGTCCATGTTGTTGACATAATGATCTGATGGATCTGGAATGTGTGTCTGGCAGCAATGCAGCATGAAAACAAATAACCAACTAGAACTGCACTCTGTCGAGTGCTTGTTGCACACAAGTAGGCCATAAATGGCCTACTAGTGCGCAAGCAGAGCGCGCAAGTACAGTGTCGGGTGGATTAAAGGAAATGCCTCTATGTATATGTAATTTGTAAGTTGATTAGCGGTATACTGTGGTTACTCTGCGCCCCGTTTGATGCGTCTGTATCGTAGCATAATGACGTCAGGGTATAACTGGTACAACTAGCTCTCAATGATGACGTAATAAAGATGTGGATTAAAGGACCCAATGCCAGGGTGTAATTGGTTTTCGATGGTGACGTAATGACGATATGTTTTAGTGTCGGGAGGATTAAAGGAAATGCCCCTATGTATACATGTATGTACTCTGACACCACTGCCATATCAAGCACAAGTAGTCATTACGTCATACGCTGGCACGGTGCATACACATCAAACATCGCCCTGGACGAAAACTATTACTTGCGCGCTCTGCTTGCGCAAGTAATGATCTAGAATGTTGAGCCCCAAAACAAGAACACTTTAACCCTCTAACACCCGCATTAATTTCTACTTGCAAAAAATAGATTTCAACCTTACTACTACTTTGTACTACTAGGACTAAGACTAAAAAAATATGTTAAAAAAAATAAAAAATAAAGTTTGATGAAAAATCTATAATAATTCTATAATAATGATATAATAATATAATAAATTAATAATTTACATTTTGGGGATATCTTTCACAATAATGAATAAAACATGTTCTAGACATTCTAATGATCACAAAAAACATATATTACAATTATTTTACCTACTTTTATTAGGGTAAAGGTCAAAAGTCTTAGGTTAAAAAATGAGTCCAGACATTTTTTATTTGTGTGAATTTCAGCCTCTGTGGGGGGTATTTATATGCAAATATCATGACCAATGGCATTGAAATGGCATTGCAATGAACATCGCTGATGACGTTTAGGTGAAAAAAGAACAGAAAAAAAAAAAAAAGTTTAGTAATTAAATAAAATAAAATTGTTGCTAAAAAGCAACGCTGGGTGTTAGAGGGTTAAAGGGTTCCAGCAGACAGATTCACCCAGAGTATTTTTAAAGGGTTCCAGCAGACAGATTCATCCAGAGTATCTTTAAAGGGTTCCAGCAGACAGATTCATCCAGAGTATTTTTAAAGGGTTCCAGCAGACAGATTCACCCAGAGTATTTTTAAAGGGTTCCAGCAGACAGATTCACCCAGAGTATTTTTAAAGGGTTCCAGGAGACAGATTCACCCAGAGTATTTTTAAAGGGTTCCAGCAGACAGATTCACCCAGAGTATTTTTAAAGGGTTCCAGCAGACAGATTCACCCAGAGTATTTTTAAAGGGTTCCAGCAGACAGATTCATCCAGAGTATTTTTAAAGGGTTCCAGCAGACAGATTCACCCAGAGTATTTTTAAAGGGTTCCAGCAGACAGATTCATCCAGAGTATTTTTAAAGGGTTCCAGCAGACAGATTCATCCAGAGTATTTTTAAAGGGTTCCAGCAGACAGATTCACCCAGAGTAATTTTAAAGGGTTCCAGCAGACAGATTCACCCAGAGTATTTTTAAAGGGTTCCAGCAGACAGATTCACCCAGAGTATTTTTAAAGGGTTCCAGCAGACAGATTCACCCAGAGTATTTTTAAAGGGTTCCAGCAGACAGATTCACCCAGAGTATCTTTAAAGGGTTCCAGCAGACAGATTCACCCAGAGTATTTTTAAAGGGTTCCAGCAGACAGATTCACCCAGAGTATTTTTAAAGGGTTCCAGCAGACAGATTCACCCAGAGTATCTTTAAAGGGTTCCAGCAGACAGATTCACCCAGAGTATTTTTAAAGGGTTCCAGCAGACAGATTCACCCAGAGTATTTTTAAAGGGTTCCAGCAGACAGATTCATCCAGAGTATTTTTAAAGGGTTCCAGCAGACAGATTCATCCAGAGTATTTTTAAAGGGTTCCAGCAGACAGATTCATCCAGAGTATTTTTAAAGGGTTCCAGCAGACAGATTCACCCAGAGTATCTTTAAAGGGTTCCAGCAGACAGATTCACCCAGAGTATTTTTAAAGGGTTCCAGCAGACAGATTCACCCAGAGTATTTTTAAAGGGTTCCAGCAGACAGATTCATCCAGAGTATTTTTAAAGGGTTCCAGCAGACAGATTCACCCAGAGTATTTTTAAAGGGTTCCAGCAGACAGATTCATCCAGAGTATTTTTAAAGGGTTCCAGCAGACAGATTCATCCAGAGTATTTTTAAAGGGTTCCAGCAGACAGATTCATCCAGAGTATTTTTAAAGGGTTCCAGCAGACAGATTCATCCAGAGTATTTTTAAAGGGTTCCAGCAGACAGATTCACCCAGAGTATTTTTAAAGGGTTCCAGCAGACAGATTCATCCAGAGTATTTTTAAAGGGTTCCAGCAGACAGATTCACCCAGAGTATTTTTATAGGGTTCCAGCAGACAGATTCACCCAGAGTATTTTTAAAGGGTTCCAGCAGACAGATTCACCCAGAGTATTTTTAAAGGGTTCCAGCAGACAGATTCACCCAGAGTATTTTTAAAGGGTTCCAGCAGACAGATTCACCCAGAGTATTTTTAAAGGGTTCCAGCAGACAGATTCATCCAGAGTATTTTTAAAGGGTTCCAGCAGACAGATTCATCCAGAGTATTTTTAAAGGGTTCCAGCAGACAGATTCATCCAGAGTATTTTTAAAGGGTTCCAGCAGACAGATTCACCCAGAGTATCTTTAAAGGGTTCCAGCAGACAGATTCACCCAGAGTATTTTTAAAGGGTTCCAGCAGACAGATTCACCCAGAGTATTTTTAAAGGGTTCCAGCAGACAGATTCATCCAGAGTATTTTTAAAGGGTTCCAGCAGACAGATTCACCCAGAGTATTTTTAAAGGGTTCCAGCAGACAGATTCATCCAGAGTATTTTTAAAGGGTTCCAGCAGACAGATTCATCCAGAGTATTTTTAAAGGGTTCCAGCAGACAGATTCATCCAGAGTATTTTTAAAGGGTTCCAGCAGACAGATTCATCCAGAGTATTTTTAAAGGGTTCCAGCAGACAGATTCACCCAGAGTATTTTTAAAGGGTTCCAGCAGACAGATTCATCCAGAGTATTTTTAAAGGGTTCCAGCAGACAGATTCACCCAGAGTATTTTTATAGGGTTCCAGCAGACAGATTCACCCAGAGTATTTTTAAAGGGTTCCAGCAGACAGATTCACCCAGAGTATTTTTAAAGGGTTCCAGCAGACAGATTCACCCAGAGTATTTTTAAAGGGTTCCAGCAGACAGATTCACCCAGAGTATTTTTAAAGGGTTCCAGCAGACAGATTCACCCAGAGTATTTTTAAAGGGTTCCAGCAGACAGATTCACCCAGAGTATTTTTAAAGGGTTCCAGCAGACAGATTCATCCAGAGTATCTTTAAAGGGTTCCAGCAGACAGATTCATCCAGAGTATTTTTAAAGGGTTCCAGCAGACAGATTCATCCAGAGTATTTTTAAAGGGTTCCAGCAGACAGATTCATCCAGAGTATCTTTAAAGGGTTCCAGCAGACAGATTCATCCAGAGTATTTTTAAAGGGTTCCAGCAGACAGATTCACCCAGAGTATTTTTAAAGGGTTCCAGCAGACAGATTCACCCAGAGTATTTTTAAAGGGTTCCAGCAGACAGATTCACCCAGAGTATTTTTAAAGGGTTCCAGCAGACAGATTCATCCAGAGTATTTTTAAAGGGTTCCAGCAGACAGATTCATCCAGAGTATTTTTAAAGGGTTCCAGCAGACAGATTCATCCAGAGTATTTTTAAAGGGTTCCAGCAGACAGATTCATCCAGAGTATTTTTAAAGGGTTCCAGCAGACAGATTCACCCAGAGTATTTTTAAAGGGTTCCAGCAGACAGATTCACCCAGAGTATTTTTAAAGGGTTCCAGCAGACAGATTCACCCAGAGTATTTTTAAAGGGTTCCAGCAGACAGATTCACCCAGAGTATTTTTCACTTTAAAGGGTTCCATCAGACAGATTCACCCAGAGTATTTTTCACTTTAAAGGGTTCCATCAGACAGATTCACCCAGAGTATTTTTCACTTTAAAGGGTTCCATCAGACAGATTCACCCAGAGTATTTTTCACTTTAAAGGGTTCCAGCAGACAGATTCACCCAGAGTATTTTTAAAGGGTTCCAGCAGACAGATTCACCCAGAGTATTTTTAAAGGGTTCCAGCAGACAGATTCACCCAGAGTATTTTTCAATATGTTCAAGCCTGACATCATGGTGGTCAGTGTGACTGTTAAGTACATTTTGTCAATTTGTTTTCATCAACAAATTATTTCACTGACAAAAACTAAATAAAAACTAAAGCTAATAATAATAATAATAATAATAATATATATATAATACATTTATATTATATGTATATATATATATATATATATATATATATATTTATATTTATATTTATATTTATTTATTTTATATAATAAAAACTAATGATGATTAAGATTAATATTGACAATTTCAACAACAAATAAAAACTAGACTAAATTGTTATGTGAGAAGAGAAGCGGTAGAACTAAAAACCAGTCATTTTATTGTTTGGTCATGTGCTCGGGTGTTGCACTCTGAAAATAGCAGATCTACAAGCTTACAATGCATCAGCGCTGGAAGGGGGGTGCGGAGGGTGCTCCAGCACCCCCTGCTGGTGGAGAGGAGAATTTTTTGACATGTCTATCAGAGCGTGCTGAATGCAGAATGCACAGCGAGTGAGTTGACAGAGAGACACAACATGACGAGACAGCAAAAACCTATTGTAGTTTTACTTTCACCTGCACCAGGTTTAAAGAAATCTAACCCAAACAACAACACAATAAGAGTCACATACTGTTATTATGATTAACTAGGTCCTAAATAAGTCATTATTAGGCCAATTATACCCGAATAATTTTTCGAAATTATCCCTCCCACCCTTCAGCTCCCCCTGGTATAAATACCTTCCAGCGCCCCTGTTACAATGCGTCGTGCCGCAATGTATTGTGAGCTGTTGCTATTTTCAGCATGCAACCAAGTATAGAATCAGGCATTACAATACCATCGCGGCCCGCCAAAATCCATTTCAGTCGACAAAATCAACTGTAGATTTAGTCAACTAAAATCTTACGATATTTAGTCGACTTAAACTAGACTAAATCTAAATCATATCAGATGACCAAAAAAAAAAAAAAGACTAAATTACTTGTTTTGTCAAAAGACTGACTAAGATTAAATCAAAATGTGTTCTAAATCAACACTGGATCCCATAGTGGGAGCATAGACTGTAAAAAATATGGACAAAGCGTTCCCCGGGTCTAACATGGACGTAAAATGAAGCCTGTTATTCCTGCACTGTAAGTCGCCATCTTTCTAGATCCGTTTTGGCCCAGCTGGCCATTGGCTGGCTCCGTTTTGGCCCAGCTGGCCATTGGCTGGCCCAGACAACGAGACAGGACTTCCCCCCTTCTTCTCTGTTGGTTTTTATTTTGACTCGAGTGGGAGGGGAATCCCGATCATAGACTGTAACGGTAGCCACGCCCCTCAGAACATGCGCGACTTTATGGTCATTCTTTTAATAAATGGGACCATAATTTTCCAAAAATAATATTATGACATTAGAAATGAGACTTTAAACTAGTGACTGGAAGCAGAAAGTATTCATGACCATGTTTATTAAGGTAATACAGTCTAGGTGAAGTTGGGCCCAAATACATGGACTTCTATGGGGCTATGGGTTTTTTTGGGTCCAATGACAGCGCCACAACAGGCCATTATATGAACTTTCAGGAGTTTCAGGCTTCACAAAATATCTGTCTGACTGCCCCCCTGAGTGGGAGAAGCACTTAGTTTATGGTTGTCTTGGCCCACACACAGGTGCACCCTACTGCCACCGTCTGGTAGGAGGCGGTGTAACAGCTCTCCTTGTGGCTGAGGACCAGGAGCTGCAGGTAGATTGGTACAGAGTTGATAGTGAACGCTCCGGGCTGACTGGGGTTATTAGGGCTGCTGCAGCGACTGCTGCTGCACTCAGCCTCCCAGATGGTGGAGGGGATTCGGTTTTCTACGGTGGAAAATCTGGAAAGACAAAATTAAAGGTATATTCAGTGATTTCACTCAAAAAACCTTAGGTCTCGCTTTTGGCTGTGGGACCCAGCCCTTCGTCCAATCAGGATAGAGAGTCAAAAACGAAACCTAAGGTTTTTTGACCCCCAGGGGTTAACTGGGGGACAGGGAGGAACTCCTTATATGGCCAGCACACTCTATAGTAGGGAGGATTATCACAACAAAACAAAAAAAATAAGTGATATTTGAATTAAGTGAAATCACTGAATATACCTTTAATATAACATAAATGAACATCAAATCTAATATCTGTTGAAAGCATGCTACTGCATCTGTACAGTATGTGGCATGTGCACAAACAAACAGCGCACACCAATAGCGGGGAGGTGCCACGGGAGATAAACTTGAAAAAGAAGGAGAGGTCACACAACTCGTACTCACTTAAGACGTTTACGTTTCTTCACAAAATGTACAGTACATCGTCAATGTATAGTAGGCTGTAGGTGCAGTGGATGCATTTGCAACTTCTGTGCCTGTGTGGACTATGTAAACTTGCATACAAGGAGTCACTATTCACCGGTGGAATAATGATGGAATCTCCCAAAAGTACCAAAAGCCGACGCTACCTGACGGGCCCTCCCATGAACAGCTTACAGTACACTCACACCTAGGCGACAAGGCCGGAGTCTCTTCCTGGTTTTTAGCAAGGACTGTCTAAAGAGGACGGGACGCGCAGACCGTACGGGCGACGCCATGTTGCTCACATGGTGCTCCATGGAAGGAAAGAAACATGCACAGTGGAGACCAGGAAGTTGTACATGCACAAATCTGGGCATGCGCAGTGGAGACCTGCAGGAAGTTGTACAGTACATGCACAAATTTGGGCATGTATACAACTTCCTGGTCTCCACTGCGCATGTTTCTTTCCTTCCATGGAGCACCATGTGAGCAACATGGCGTCGCCCGTACGGTCTTCGCGTCCCGTCCTCTTTAGACAGTCCTTGGTTTTTAGACGGATGGAAATGAAGCTCCACCCGGCCACGCGTCAACTGTTACTGGAAAGAGAGGCAATATAGACCCGGTGGTCCGTCCACTGTCACGCTACGCACCCCGGAATAGCAATGGGTGGACTTCAGGCACATGCATGAGAACAACTACAGAGAGTGCTTTAACCCATTCTGACCTGAGATCAGATTCATACGAGGTTTCCACTGGACACACACTGGTCTGATTAACCCATTCTGACCCGAGATCAGATTCTAAAAATGTCAGTCGTTCTTCGATTTTTCAAAAATAGCAGACCTACAAGCTCGTATCGCGCCACTCGGTGGCGCGATATGAGCTTGTAGATCTGCTATTTTTAAATATCTAAAGCATAACATGATGCTGACACCAAAATGGGTGCCCGGTCAGAGTGCTTTAACACCAGTGCAAGACTGTTGCAACATGCATACAACATTTTGTCTTGTGTCTTGTGTCCGTGTTTAATGGCCGCCCCCAATGCATTTCCAATGGAAGTCACATGGTTTGACAAAACATTTTTGTTTGATGCGGGGGAGGGGGGCACAACACAGCCATCAAACTAAAATGTTCCAAAATGTGCGTGCGTGTGTGTGTGTGTGTGTGTGTGCATGCATGTGTGTGTACAATATATACTCACTTCCATGTCCATGGGGAGAGGGATCGGACGTGGATGTTCCCATTTCCCTCAGAGCCGGATTGGGTCGCTGCAGAGATGACCAGCACTGCGTTACATTGCTCTGATGCCTTGTCTTTCCCTTTGGCCACACCGAGCGCCACCATTACGCACACACAGGCTGCAGTCTGAGGACAGGAGAGGAGAGATGATGACAGTATACAATAAGAGGAGATGAGATTCTATACATGCCTTCTAAATCCTAAAATAATGCTGTATGCTATGCCAGTGGTTCTCACACCTTTTCATGTCAAGGACACTCAAAAGTATATTATAATTATATAATATATTTATTTATAATATATTATATTTATATTATATTTGTGGCGGCCACGGACCCCCATCTCAAAATATTGTGTTCCAGGGACCCCCCAGAAGCAAAGATTTTAGTTAAACTTTTCCAATATATTATATTCAAAGATCTTCACACATTTTCACGTTTTTTATCTACAAGCTCGCAGCGCGGGAGATAGTAGATCTGCTATTCTAAATTCTAAATATGACACAAATGCCTTCCCAGTCTTCATGGGTTAAAGACAACATTTATTTTTTGTTTTACTTTTTTCATTCAAAGATTGATGTCACCTAATAACATTGAAATTTTCAATTGGTCACTTTAGATGAGCATCTGCTATTTTTTTTAAACAAAATAATGATACCACAGCTCTGAGGCTTGACTGAGAAGAATCTTCAATGACTGTAGATGCACTGTACTGCACTAGAATAAATGATCTTCAGCTCACCAGGTATTTGGACGTACTGCTTCGAAGCATCATCATTCTTCTCAGTTTCTGTTCTCCCTTCACTCTAAAGTCGAGATCTATCTATATATTGCTGCCAACATGGTCTTATCAGATCACACACTTTTGATCTTACCAACTGTTAAGAGGAGATGGTACTCGTTACTCAATGGGGAGTTTTCACTGTGTCTTATGTTCTTATCTCTATACCACACAACAGATCAAGCCATGGATGGAAAGCCTGGTGTTTTAGTTTGGTGTTTGTTTGTCTAAGATGAAACGGTATGATTTCTGTGTGATACCATCTCTGTCCACCGTGGTAAGTATAGGCACAGCTGTGAGCTTGTATTCGGTTGTTTGTGTATACGTTGTTTGCTATCTCTATTTCTATCTCAATCAAGCATTTTGAAAAGACGTTTGAACATGGCCTCCCACATAAGCCACATCATAGTCGCGACAGCATCGGTGGCCTGGTAATATAATGCCAACCTGACGTTACCTAGAACTCTCTATGTCCTAAGGCTGCACGCAGCCCACTCACGGCATGCTCAACATTCACCCAGTTCAATGTATAATAAAATTATTAGCCTCATAGCATAATAAATTATATGTCTGCAAATTTTGTCTGATAAGATAAGATATCTGTCTTTATTTAGATCTCAGCCTAAGCTATGTAGTTTCCTCCGCCATCAGTGTGTGTGTGTGTGTGTGTGTGTGTGTGAATGCACAATCTATGTAAAGCACTCTGGACAAAAGTGCTATATAAATGCACCATTTAGCTTTAGCTTGCAAGACTCTGCCTGCACCACCATTAATGGAGTTGGAACAACTGATGTTCAGGAGGAGGAGAAACGCGCATTGGCCCTGCCCTTCACGCCACTCTCCGCCCTCCACGTCAATCTACCTGTCCCCATTTATACCTGCCCAGAACCACCCAGAATCCTCCATGTTTCGCCCCGCCTCGCTGCGTCGCACACCAGCCGCCTTCCTATACAGGCTTCTCGCAACCCACCCCCCCCCCCTTCACCTCCATAGCAGCTCCTCTCCCCGCTCCCCCCAAAGGAGCTACTACATCCACCTCACCAAAAGTGGATCAAACGATTAAAACAAAACTCTCTCCTCTCCTTATCAGGTTCCTGCGGGGGGGATATCGTCCATGCGCACCGTAAGACGAACGCCTTACGACGAACGCCACACGACGAGTGCCATTCGACCTCCTCCCCAAAGACTCCAGGGTCGGCGACCCCCCCACCGGAACCTACACATCCACTTCATTCATCCCTCCTTCATCCCTCCATTTCTTCACTGTCAATAAATTCCTTAAACCTCCCCAATGGCGTGTTTATTCCTACTAGTGAACCATGTATGGTGCTCATAGTGCAGACAGCTATGCTACGCAGCCTCTGTCACACAGTATAGCATCCTTTGTAATACATGTCAGTGTTGTGGTGTCACACTGACTGATGTGGTCTGCCCTGGAGTTTTGCTAAAGATCTTTTCTGACTGTGGCGGGAAGGAGGGCCCTTCCTTCACGGATGGGAAGAGCACTTGATCAGCACTTCTTCTGACCCCATTTCGTGGGCAGAGGAGGAAAGAAGGATGTCACACAAATAGTGCGGTAAATAGAGACAGAAAATGTTAACTTTTTCCTCAAATGTTCAGGACCCCAATTTGTACAAGTGTACCAAGCTTAAACTTAAAAAAGTGAACGATTCCTCAAAAATGTTGTCTCAATCTACCGCAAGAAAAGCCAGTCTCTTCAAAACAGTCAAAAGATATAAACTTATGCTTGTAATGGTTTTATGGCATCAAGCTGTGGTGAAAAAACGACTCAATTTTTTTACTCTTTTGAAATAATAATTGATTCAATCTGCCTCGGTTCGACATTTGTCAATGTTATTTGTATCATCTCAGTTATTTTATGATGCATATAGGATCCCATAAGCTCAGTTAATGTCATCTCTATTCCAGGATGTTACAGGAACTGAGTTAGAGTGTTTGTGGCGTAGGAAATAGGAATAGTGTAGACACTGAGCAGCAGAAAACCCCTGAGATATGGGCCGAACCCACTTCCCTATCAGTGATAGGTTGGCCTAGATTGAGGTGACACATCAAAGGGAAGTCCTATAGAAAGTCATTGCCACCTGCCCTGCCTGCGTGCGTGCGTGCGTGCGTGCGTGCGTGCGTGCGTGCGTGCGTGCGTGCGTGCGCAGTTGCTGTATCATACATGGGTGTAGTGTATGATGTGAATATATGGATGGGTGGGGTTTTCATTTTATGTGCATGTAATCTAAAGTCAAGCATTTGGGGGGTTACCTGATAGTGTGCTGTACACTACAGTAAGCTGACAGGAAATGGGGAGAGATAATAATAATAATCAAGGGAGGAGATACATAATTCATAAGATAACAAGGGTTCAAGGTTCAACTTTATTGTCATCCATTGTGCATTAAATGCGTCCATTGGCTGACCCTGAACTTCTTCAAGCGCCGTAAGCATTACAGGCATTGCTGTGCCCTTTTCACCATATGGGTGGTGTGAGTGGCCCACTTAAGGTTGTCGTCAATGTGTGTGCAGAGGAATTTAAACTCACTGACTGGCTCCACTGCAACTCCATCAATGTAGATTGGCATGTGCTCCTAAAATCCACCATGACTGTAGGTCCTTGGTCCTTCTCTGTTGCCCTAAATCCACCATGACTGTAGGTCCTTGGTCCTTCTCTGTTGCCCTAAATCCACAATGACTGTAGGTCCTTGGTCCTTCTCTGTTGCCTAAAATCCACAATGACTGTAGGTCCTTGGTCCTTCTCTGTTGCCTAAAATCCACAATGACTGTAGGTCCTTGGTCCTTCTCTGTTGCCTAAAATCCACAATGACTGTAGGTCCTTGGTCCTTCTCTGTTGCCTAAAATCCACAATGACTGTAGGTCCTTGGTCCTTCTCTGTTGCCTAAAATCCACAATGACTGTAGGTCCTTGGTCCTTCTCTGTTGTCTAAAATCCACAATGACTGTAGGTCCTTGGTCCTTCTCTGTTGTCTAAAATCCACAATGACTGTAGGTCCTTGGTCCTTCTCTGTCCTTCCACGGTACCATAGTGGCAGTTTATTGATCTCTATAGACCGATTCACAGAGGGTTTCCTGGGTGCGGCCATTACTGAGGTGTACCATTGAGTACTGCAGCACTGATTAGCTACACCTGGCCTACGGAGCACCTGCTCCATGGATTACCCCTCAGTAATGGCCGCGCCCAGGGCACGCCTCTGTGAATCGGTCTATAGGCCGCCTCACTGGCGTCGGCCATCATGGGGACTGCCCTTAAGACAGACCTTCCGTTAGTCCTACCTGTGCTGCAGGTTACGAATCACCTGTGTGAGGTTAGGTTTTGGTTAGGGTTTGGGATAGTGCTAGTAATGGTCAGACTATCCCCATGAGTGTGGTGTCGTCAGCCTACTTAATGATGGCATTGCAGCCATGCGTGGTCATAGTCATGGAGTACAAGAGGGGGCAGAGCACACAGCCCTGGGGTGCATCGGTGTAGGGCCAAGAGGGGGCAGAGCACACAGCCCTGGGGTGCATCGGTGTAGGGCCAAGAGGGGGCAGAGCACACAGCCCTGGGGTGCATCGGTGTAGGGCCAAGAGGGGGCAGAGCACACAGCCCTGGGGTGCATCGGTGTAGGGCCAAGAGGGGGCAGAGCACACAGCCCTGGGGTGCATCGGTGTAGGGCCAAGAGGGGGCAGAGCACACAGCCCTGGGGTGGAGGGGGCAGAGCACACAGAGGGGGCAGAGCACACAGCCCTGGGGTGCATCGGAGAGGGGGCAGAGCACACAGCCCTGAGAGGGGGCAGAGCACACAGCCCTGGGGTGCATCGGTGTAGAGGGTCATTGGGTCGGATGTTATGTTCCTCATCCGCACCACCAGACCATGGTTCCACATCCCTTAGGATACATGCTAAACTTACAGTAGAGACTGTAGAAACTTACAGTAGTGACTGAAGGTAAAGTATTCTCCTATTCAGTAATGAAACATACTATACCAAATAACATTTGGCCTTGGAACGTCTCGGAATCCCCCAGGAGGAAGTCACTAATGTTGCTCTGGAGAGGGAAGTCTGGTGCGCTCTGGTGGAGCTGTTGCCCCCGCGACCCGACTACGGATAAGCGGTTGAAGATGGATGGATGGATGGATAAAACATTTGTCTTTGGTTGTGTTGTTAGGAGGGACTAATCTGTCTCTGCCAGTAGAGAGTACACAGGTTAATAATAGAATACAAAAAATCACACAGATCCGTCTTGATCACATAATGCTCATGTGAACCGATTTACGTGATATTTGGATAATATCTGAAAAATTGTTTCACATATGTCGGCCTCCTGGTGGGAATATTTGAAAAGGCCAGATGTTTTTACACAGATCAGTAGGTCAAAATTTAAATTCTCATGGCATCATTATACGCAACATGAAGTTTCTGAATACTTGCTTTTTTGGAGTGTAGAGTGGTGTACTGTGTACAGTAAGCTCTAGTATATATAGCACAGAGGTTGATTTGAACATTTCAAGTGGCATTTCTTCTTTTGCCTATATTGGGAATGTGTGTACAAAACTTCACAGAAATTGCACGCTGTTTCCATGATTTGAGGCATTTTGGAACAGATGTTCGGAGTGTGTGTGCCCAGTTTTGAAGCAACGGTGCCAGAGATTAGCTGATGGACGGACACACGGACGGATGGACAGACAGACAGACAGATGGGGTGCAAAACATACTCTCTCTCTCTCCATGCCTTTGACCTGGTGGAGTCGCAAAAGATTTGTATCCTTGACATACAGTCTCCGATGAACATGACGTAACGTGTTTTTCCTGTATGACCTCTAATAAAATCAAATCATGATGCTATGGAAACTATGCGGAAATCCGCCAAGCCTCAATCCTTCTCGTAATGTTTGTAATAAAAAGGTCAAAGTGGGAGTAGAGAGTGAAACAGTTGGTGTGCAAACTGATTGTGACCCTTGTCATTTTTTCTGCAACATTTGTACTCCAGTCCATATACACAATGAACCACTCACATGCACATATGCGCATGCATGGGAAAAGGATAAGATACTGTATAATAATGATAACTTAGTGCAAAATATTCCAAATGTAAGATTGTATTAATCATTCATATCAACAATCCTACACTTGTTAAGCCTCGGTACAGGAAGGCTGACACATTGACACAATGTGAAAACCCCCTGTAACTGTACAACTAAACTCAACTCATTTAACCTATATCGTCGTCATCCTCTCGTCTCGTTGCGTGGTTGGCTTGTGAGACATGCATGCAGGATGAAAGAAACATGCATAATCAGAGGAAATAGTGACGTTGACATGTTTTATCTCACCACTATAAATCTGAGAGCATCTTCTCCATGGCCTGTAGAACTACAGAGGCAACCTGCAAACACTATTAGAAATTGAAGAAGAAAAACATTACTGGTACCAACTATTTCACAGAACGGCATACTGTAGCACCCAGCGCAGGTCACTGTTCACAAATACGTGAGGAGCATCTTGAAATACAGCATCATGTTTCTTGCATCAAAGGCGTCTAAACTAATGGTAAGACTTGCTAGTTCTATGTTTTTAAAGTATCATTGTGTACATATACAATTTGCTATTTACATGTATTTGTCAAAAACCTTTCTCCAACACTTATGAACATTATTATTATAATAATAAAGACAAACATAATGTATTTGCTTCATCGTCACTAAGACATATAGCCAATGTTTTGGTTACAAGGACGCCCTGCTATATAGTGGCCCTTACTGCTCCGTACAGCCAGCGGTACCACAGTTCAGGTCCACAGAACATTATACGGCAATCCAATCAATAGTTACAGCCCAACAAACCATTACATCTGGGCTAAAATGTTTCTGATTTGAATTATTCAGCTATAGAGCTGGCTCACAACACTTCCTCCCCATGTCCTAGGTGGTCTGTATGATGATGATGATGATGATGATGATGATGATGATGGTGGTGGTGAGAGAGTCAGCAGCGATGCCTAGACATCACGCAGTGAAAGGAGGCGTCCAATCACGTCACAATCACGACACAGCGGTTCACAGGAGACCATCGGAGGACCTCGACACCAGTGCAGAAATGGTCCACTTGCAGCTGGACACCAATGCTCTGCGACCCACTAGCTCCCATAGAGCCCTCTGGAATCACTCCACCTCACCCTGGACATACAAGTAAGGCATATGAGGACAGTACAGAGAAGTTACTATTTAGCATAATTTACTCATGAAGACAGACCGTCTGTTTTGTACCGCATGTGACTAATGCCACCACCCACCTGCATGCACTTGACCGGCCATTGCCATTGGTCAAAAGTCAAAACACGGACAACAAGCCCATGAGTATGTCTTAGAGTAATACATAGTTATGGGCCTGGTTGTTTGACTGCTTTCACTGCTTTGACCAATGGCAATGGCCAGGCAAGCTAAGGTGCATTGCTGATACTTTCACAGATGAATAAAGTCAAATTTGTTGATTCAGTGCATTTTGAATCCTACCGTCCTTACCTTTTTACCTCCAATGCATGGCTTTAATCGTCCTTACCTTTTTACCTCCAATGCATGGTTTAATCCTACTGTCCTTACCTTTTACCTCCAATGCATGGCTTTTGAAGATTAGCCTATATCATGTGGGCCCGGACCGGCCTAGCCGTCCGGGCACCTAGGCTGGTGGAAAGCCTGACAGTGTGTCGCGGGTTCACCTAGGCTGGTGGAAAGCCTGACAGTGTGTCGCGGGTTCACCTAGGCTGGTGGAAAGCCTGACAGTGTGTCGCGGGTTCACCTAGGCTGGTGGAAAGCCTGACAGTGTGTCACCTAGGCTGGGGGAAAGCCTGACAGTGTGTCACCTAGGCTGGTGGAAAGCCTGACAGTGTGTCACCTAGGCTGGTGGAAAGCCTGACAGTGTGTCACCTAGGCTGGTGGAAAGCCTGACAGTGTGTCGCGGGTTCACCTAGGCTGGTGGAAAGCCTGACAGTGTGTCACCTAGGCTGGTGGAAAGCCTGACAGTGTGTCACCTAGGCTGGGGGAAAGCCTGACAGTGTGTCACCTAGGCTGGGGGAAAGCCTGACAGTGTGTCACCTAGGCTGGTGGAAAGCCTGACAGTGTGTCGCGGGTTCACCTAGGTTGGTGGAAAGCCTGACAGTGTGTCGCGGGTTCAACTCCTGATCCCGATGACTTTTGCTGTGTGTCACAACTGTGTTGTTTAGAGCACTTAATGACGATGTAAAAAAAAATAAAAAAATAATAATAATAAAAAAGTAGAAACTTTCCTCCGAGATGTAGTGGATTAGAAGTAAAAGTCCAAACTTTTTAAAATGCTCCGGTAAAGTAAAAAAAAGAAAAAAAAAAAAAACTCTAAGTTGTACATAAGTACATTACTTGAGTAAATGTACTTAGTTACTTTACACCATCTGAAATGGTCGTTAACTCCTTCTCTCCTGTGTTCTCTGCTCCCTCCTGTCCTGTCCTGTCCGCAGCAACACTTACGACGACAGCCTCTTCCCTCTGCTCATCTCGGAGGCCCGCTGCACGCTGCAGGGGTGTCTGGACGCGCAGGGCGTAGAAGACGTGAGCTTGGAGTCCAAACCCATCCTGCACCAAATGCTGGTTCTGAGGAGGGTTCTGACGCCGAGGCCCGGGGGGAAGAACAACTACCACTACCGACTGGAGACCAAGGTGGTCTCGGTGGGCTGCACCTGTGTGCGACCAAGCATCCGGCACCAGAACTGATAAAGTGAACTGATAAAGGAGTTGCTTTAGAACCATTATTGGTTCCACGTCGACACATTTTCAGTCAACTTTGTGTTGCCCAATTGAATGTGCAGTTTACATACAAAATGGTATAATATTTAAGACATTTATTTATTGCATAATTATTTAAAGTATAATAATAATGTTTTCTAAACGATGTACAGTATAGTAGTAATGCACGTGTTTGCAGCGATGTGTAAATCAGACGTATCCTCAAGTTGTAAACACATTCAGATGACTGCTGTATGTATATAATGGTGTTATTAATAATTTATTAAAAAATGGTGAATTGTATGTATTTGATCAAATAATAATTTTATAAAAGTTTACACGTTTGACAAAAGTGTAATTCCTTTTTTATTTTGGTCTGAAATTCAAAATAGAACACAATTTCCGTACATCATAGTCACCATCATCATCACCATCATCATCACCATCATCATCATCATCATCATCATCATCATCATCATACCCTGACTGCCATTCATGTCATTACATTTGCAGTGATGATTTTCAGGGACTACAGGCCTATACCGCACAGAAATGTGTGCGATATATTGGCCGTGAAATACACACACATGTGCGCGTGTGCGCGCGCGCACACACACACACACACACACACACACACACACACACACACACACACACACACACATACACACACACACACACACACACACACACAGATGCATATAGACAGGTGGACATGCAGCCAGTCACACAAACACACACTGGCACTGTTGGCAGGGCGGGCATGGCAGCGATGCACAGTGTGCCCTGAGCTGGCAATGATGAGACGCAGCATTCAAACGTCCATTGTGCCTTTGTGATGTCTTCAGCAACATCTCTGGGGTTTCAAACCTTTACAAGAAGTCTTTGTTATATAAAAGACTCTCAGTTCTACTATAGGTGGTGTGGGATCTGAAAGCTGTATAGGCACAGTCTCCTTATATCAGCCGCATCGCGAAACCCTTTCTCTGAAAAGACATCCTCATTGCATCTTCATTACAGTCTCGTAGTCCAAAGTTCCAAACACAACTTAGCGCCATGGGCTAAGGACAGCGGTCAAATCCTCTTGTGTGAGCAGACTTTCAAAATGGCTTCCAAATAAGTTGAGCTCGTGTTGTGATCAGGCCATCATGACACCTAATGAAGACAGAACGGGACAGAAAGGGGCATGTTAGTGGGTGTACAGTAGCTCAACATGCTAACACAACAACCCACGACCCAGGGGCCACCTAGTACTGTACAGTATGCTAAACCCTAACTTGCCTTAACCTTTAATGCCCTTAAACTGACCATTCACAACTACAGACTCCTAATAGGTGTAACTAGCTGTGCTGTGCATGGCAGGTTACACAGTATGAATGAGTGTGAATATGACACAAAGTGAACATAATTTCCACATGGACAAATAATACCACAAGCACATATAAAAGTAAAGCAGACTCAAATCAGAATTGGTTTCATTTTAATACATTAAATGTTTAATTTACATGTAATTAATACTCAAGCACACACTGCGTACAAAGACATAAATGCATATTGCAATCAATATTTTAAACCGAGTGAAATTCTGAAGTTACTGACATTAACTGCATGGCCACCGTGAACACGCAAATGCATACAAACACAGAAAGCACAGAGCATGCACAATGACAGGATGTGAACGCTCTGCTCGCACACACAACATCCACAGAGAAAGTGGAAACCCAAAATCTAAGTCAGTCAATCAATGTTCTGAAACTACTCACTGAAAACAAAGGAGTTTTATTGTAATATAAAAACAAAAATAATGTCTGGCATAACATGGGTAAACCTCAGTATCTTTTGAGCCCCCGGCCTTGCCAACATTGCTGAGGGTGTCATATTTTTGAATTGAGTTGACACCCTGAAATTATTATGGGCAGACACTAGACAGCGCTTAGCAAACATCCTGTAAACTAATCTAAGACTGCACAGGAGCAGTAGCCTATTTTAATTTGTTCTCAGTGATATTGCCATATTATTTAACCAAGAGAGTATTTCACACATTTGAGATTCTGTTTCCTTGATCTGCTGCTAAACGTAGTGACCTGTCTGCCTATTATTGACTTGCCTTCTCTGTGCTCTCATTTAGCCTACAGTACATTAAAGGAGAATTCCATACTAGAATGCTTTCTTACCTTTCTTTGTAGTCGTTACGTCCCCACCAAAGAGGTCCAGGTCTTTTTTTGTGCAAGAACTCCTTATTGGCTGTTTTCCCTACCATAAGCCCTAAATGAATTGCATTGCATTGAATGGGAATTGAATGGGGCTATGGGGTGTTATGCTAGTTCGCTTATTTCCATCGAAAGAAGTAGTAAAGTGTGCTCCTTGGGATATTATTTACATTATGAAGAGAGGATATATACAAAGAGATTATAATTTTGAGCGATGGAAATTAGCGAATTAGCACAACACCCCATAGCCCCATTCAATTCAATGCAATTCAATGCAATTCATTTAGGGCTTATGGTAGGGGAAATAGCCAATTAGGAGCTTTTGCACAAAATAACACCTGGACCTCTTTGGTGGGGACGTAACAACTACAAAGAAAGGTAAGAAAGCCTTTTAGTATGGAATTCTCCTTTAACATCGGAATCTGCATGGTCATTTTGTACTGTCTGTTACTATACTCCCATTGAAGGGAAATTGTTCTGTTTTTTTTTACATGTGAGTTTGATATCACACACCCCAAGACTTTTTTAATCCATTCTGACCGGGCACCCATTTTGGTGTTGGCATCATGTTATGCTTTAGCTATTGAAAAATAGCAGATCTACAAGCTCGTATCGCGCCACCGAGTGGCGCGATACGAGCTTGTAGGTCTGCTATTTTTGAAAAATCAAAGACACTTTTAGAATCTGATCTCAGGTCAGAATGGGTTAATAATGAAACTGTCAGGATGTAATAGACATTTTTAGAATCTGATCTCAGGTCAGAATGGGTTAAATTGCACATTGACACTACAGTTACTAGTTAATGCTAAAGGAAACTAATGAAGACAGTGCCTAACAAAGAAATCCATATTGCCTTGTGCTGTAGTGGTGTCAATACTCAATATACAGTATAAGAAAGACATGTATAACTTTGGGATACAGTATAGGCTATAATATATGTGATATGAAAGAATGTGAACATGAAACATTGATCTCATCCTCTTGTGAATTGTCTCGTCATCTCAAAATCTCATCCTCATTCAGTTCTTTGTTTTTCCTCACCTCCACACTGTGCTTGTCCTGGAAGACATGAACAGAGAGAGAAAACAAACCGTCAGTCATCTTTGTCAATTTAGGCATTTATCAGACGCTCTTAATCCAGAGCGACTTACATTTAAGCAAGAACAAAAGCATGGGAATACATCACATAAAAGCATTTATCATGAAACATGCGTAAGCTAAGAAGGTAACAGTGGAATATCTATATGATGAAACTATACATACACTATACATAATAAACTATACATATTCACTACTATGCTATACATATGTACTATGGCGTGCTATGACTATATACAATACAATTATAGTGCTGTCTACATAACATGCTATAAGTCTGTGTCAAATGCTATCTAAGCCAACAGAAATGCTATCTAAGGGGTTAGGGTAAGTGCTATGGGCCATGATGGAGTCTGAAAAGGTGGGTTTTCAGGCTACGGCGGAAGATTGGGAGTGATGCTGCAGTTCTGACTGCAATGGGAAGTGCATTCCACAGTTTTGGAGCCAGAAGGGAGAAGGTCCAAGGTGTTCACAATAAACTGGCCAATCACAAGGTGTACAGTCAGCGAAAAACTGAAATATCGTATTGTGTTCTATGGCAGTGGTTCCCAAACATTTTAGGAGAAATGAGATGTTTATACCCAGGTGAAAATAGCAGATCTTCAGACCGAGTTGTGAGCTTGCAGATCGACAATTTTTATCTATTTCTTAAACGTTTGTTTTCAACAATGCAACACATTGTGAGCTTTTAGATCTGCTACTTTCAAAAGATTTTCCTACAATTCTGCACAATGAGTACTTTCACTTGTTGTAGGCCTACTTTACGTATGTTTTGATGCCAATACTTTTGTACGTCTACTTAAGTAAATTTTGAATTCTGAACTTTCACTAACAAAGTATGTCTACATTGTATAGAATTGCTTATACTTTTAAGTAAAACATGTGAGTGCTTTTAGCTTGTCAAAAGGTCTTCCTCTATTTATATTGTTTTTGTTATCTGTGCTTAAATTATTATTTTTGTATCCTACTGTTTATATCATATGTCTGTATGTATTTGTTTTTTGTTTTTGTATGTCTGTACTAAATTATTAATGTTATTTTTTATATTGTTTTGATGATGACGATAACTGGGGGGGGGGGGATGGGGTGAGGGAGAAAAAGAAAATTGTATGTTCAAACTGTGCTAAATTGTTGAAACCTATTACCAATAAACACATATTTAACCCATTCTGAACGGGCACCCATTTTGGTGTCAGCATCATGTTATGCTTTAGCTATTGAAAAATAGCAGATCTACAAGCTCATATCGCGCCACCGAGTGGCGCGATACGAGCTTGTAGGTCTGCTATTTTTTGAAAAATCGAAGAACGACTGACATTTGTTTAGAATCTGATCTCAGGTCAGAATGGGTTATAATCAGACCAGTGTGTGTCCAGTGGAAACCTCGTGTGAATCTGATCTCAGGTCAGAATGGTTCTCACCTTCTCCTGTAGGCGCTCCAGCATGGCGGAGAGGTGGGCCTGGCGGTTCTCTTTGTTGGCCTCCATGCGGTGCTCCAGCCTCTCCCTGGCCAGCCGGATGAAGCTGCTGTGTTCCTCCTGGGCCTTGAGGAGCACCTCGCGTTCATGTTCTCTCTTCTCCGCCAGGTGTTTCAGCAGCTCGGCCTCCTGGCACTATAAGGGGGGAGAGACAGAGAAATGCTTTGCTCCTTCACCCTATATAGACCTTCAATTTGGTAGAGCAATAATAATAATAATATTAACTAGAAAATACAGTTCCTGAAGAAACAGTGTGGGCTCGAGTAGCTCTACTCAATGATGATGTATTGACCCACATGGTGTCACAGCCACCTGGTCTCCCTCTGTTTTCCTATTGGTTGACCCACATGTCATCACTCGTCACAGCACAGAGGGCAAACGGCACCGGAAATAATTACGATAACAATTAGTGGACTCACTACTCCAGCCCACAATAATGATTGACACTGTGACGCGTTGTGAGCTCATATAGATCAGCTCTACATAGCTACTGAAGATGCGGCAAACAACATGGGTTTCTGCATGGGTTTCCTTGAGGGCAAAATGCTGCGTTCAAGTTCAGGAGAGCTCTGAAAGAGGCAATTCTCCTGAATGCTGCCGGGTATGGCATGGAATGGAAAGGGGGGCATTTGCGTTTATTTAATGGTCTGGAGTCTTTTTACAGTCTTTTACAGATGGGTCAAAGGGCCCTGTGATGTCTATGTGTATTGTGTGCCTATATGTGCCATTCGTTTAGTCTCACCTTTCTCCTCTCCTGTGCGGCGTCCAGCTTCCTCTGTATGTCCTCCAAGGAGGGCGGAGTGCGAGGAGGTGTGGTCGCCCTGAGCTCTGGGCCCACGTCGAAGGAAGGCGGCTTCAGGATGACCTCAAAGGCCTGGCCCGATGTCCTCTTGTTCAGCTCGATCACCTCCATGTCCCTGATGATGCACAGGTTCAGGTCTACCACACCTGGGGAGGAGGGTTGAGATCAAACTGATTCTGTACGGCACCACGGAGGGAACTACTACTAGTAGTAAGCTCTAGAATCTATCAATAAATACAGGCCCTAAATACAGTCTATCACCAATGAAAATATGAATGACTTCATGTTCTTCTATGCATATCAACAACAGGTGCATGAATAGGCCTATCGTACAGTCATCGACAGAGATGAGAGGAGTGGAAAGGTCTTCCTTTATACCTTTCTTCTTGTCTGAGGGTTTTTCTTTGGGTTGAGGCAGAAAGCAGGAGCAGAATATGGACACAAGGGGGAGCTCCCGCATCTTCTCTTTGTATGCTGCAATGGAGAGAGCAAGAGTACTGAGATGAGAAAATGATGTCATTCCATGGACTCTGCAACTGTATCTCTCTCCCACACATCCCCATGCACAGCTTTCTCTTCTTTCTTTCTTTCTTTCTTTCTTTCTTTCTTTCTTTCTTTATTTATTTATTTATTTATTTATTTATTTATTTATTTATTTATTTATTTATTTATTTATTTATTTATTTATTTATTTATTTATTTATTTATTTATTAATTTATTTATTTATTTATTTATTTCTTGTGAAATCATTATACTTTATTGGAATCAATAAAGTATAATGATTTGACAATAGTCCAATAACAAAATAACACGCATGCATGCATGCACGCACACACACACACACACACACACACACACACACACACACACACACACACACACACACACACACACACACACACACACATTGTACCTGTTAGCGTCATGGTGATGTCCCTGTAGTCTTTCAAAATACACTGTGGTGAGTTGTGTTCCTGTTAGACAGACAGACAGACAGACAGACAGATTAGGTGTGACACTACACTTGTATTCCTGCTACTGTAGGGTTACACTTTATTTTATTCTTTTGAGGGGCACTAGCCCCTCCTATGCCCAGTTTTGTGTGTGCATGGGTACTCCATATAGCGATGATTTGATTGGCTGAGGTGATAAGGAGGTGACGTATGATGATAAGAGTTGGTGATGCTGTAATAGAGAGAGAGGGATGTTCTCAACGGCCCAACCCTAACTGGCCGGGCGCCTACCCGTCATGGCAGCCAACTTCAGCCAAGTCTATATCCATGGACTTTTAATGTTTGTTTAGAGAAACTTTTAACAACATAGAGTAGCAGCCAAGTCTATGGACTTAGAATATTTGTTTATAGCACTAAATGTGACGTCATGTGGCGGCCTGACTAATTGGCACACATTTTTAGGCTCTAAAATGTCGAACGGGTTGATATTGAGTGAGGCCTAACCTAAGCCTAACCTAAGCCTAAGCCTAACCTAAGCCTAACCTAACCTAAGCCTAACCTCAGCAGATACTGTTGCAACGGTAATTCAGACATTTTGACAAGAGCAGAGGTTTGACAACCACCGCACCGTCTACAGTCAAATTAGAACGTTGTGGAGAGAAGTAAATATTTCCATCGATCTGCAGTACTGGTCTTGTGTGCTGTGTTGGCCACTAGTATGGATCCATGTACTCTTAACACATCTGACAAAAGTTTAAAGTGTAACTGGTTGTAACTGGTTCAAACACAGATGAAACATCAGATGAACCATGTGTGTGCCTCATGAATTAATTCAGCAGAGGATCTGAGGTGTTCTGCTATTTGTTTATCGTGATGTGGCTGATGTGTGAATTGTAATAATTCTGTAAAAGACTAGCTGAAGTGCCAGCATTGTCAAGTTTTATTTTCCGCCTACAATATTTCACCACAAACCCACCCACTGGTTTTTGTCAACACAGGCACTGCAGAAGGCAGAGAGAGAGAGAGAGAGAGAGAGAGAGAGAGAGAGAGAGAGAGAGAGAGAGAGCTACACAGTAAAATCGTGTTTAACTCTTATAGACCAATTAAGGGTTCCCAAACAACCGTCCAAAATATAATCATATTTGAACTGCAGGGTCCTGAGCTAAAGAGTTTGGTGAAGTCTGAGAAGGAGAAAAGAGTCCTTTCTTGACTGTGGTGGGAGATACTGTAAATGCATACAGGCTGTTATTAAGCAAGGACTAATGTTCCCTGCCGAGTTTTACTTCAATGTCCAGGACA
>NC_139699.1:3570822-3623322 GCF_964188405.1 Protomyctophum parallelum
GTAGCTAAAGAACAGAAACAGGAATTCATCATAAGAGACTCCCTATAAAACTAAGCTATAAAATAGCTCGAACTAGCGCCGGTTGTTTAGGCTAGGGACCTTAGTATACTCTAAGCCTAGCTAGGACCCACTGCAGTGGTGTCCGATTCGAACTTAAACCGGGATGTTTAACGGAGCTAATTGGAATGGTGGTCTTGTATTGGTAAAGCCAGTCCCAGACACATTGGTTCTTATGTGTTGAGGTGTTCTTGATCTTGGATCTTGTGTCTTGGGTCCTGTGGATTCTGAGGATTTGAGATGGAGATACCGGGTGGGTCCCCAACCAAGGAAGGACTACAGCAGCAACTTGATCTCCTACACAAATTCTCCCAGACATGGGCCCTGACAGTGAACCTAACTAAGACTAAAATCATGATATTTCAAAAAAGGCCCAGCCGCCAAAACCACCAATTTTTCCTAAATACAATCCCACTAGAACAAACTAAAAACTATACCTACCTTGGCCTAAACATCAGCAGCACAGGGAACTACAACCAAGCTGTAAAGGACCTGAGAGACAAGGCAAGAAGGGCATTCTATGCCATCAAAAGAAACATCAAAATAGACATCCCAATTAAAACCTGGCTTAAAATACTGGACTCTGTGATAGAACCAATTTCCCTCTATGGTTGCGAGATCTGGGGACCGTTAGCAAACCATGACCTTGAAAAATGGGATAAACACCAAACCGAGACCCTACACACAGAACTCTGCATTCTCCGTACCCAGCGAAAAACACCAAATAATGCATGCAGGGCAAAATTAGGACGATACCCACTCATAATCAAAATAAAAAAGAGAGCACTTAAGTTCTACAACCATGCACCTAAAAGAAAGTGACCTAGATGCGCTCCATAACAAGGCACTCACACACAGGCCCCTTTTCCACCGGTTGGTTCCCAGTGGGAACCGGTTCAGTTCTTTTTGGTTTTTAGTCCATGAGACAGAGCTCCAAAATTGAAACGTTAATTATGAATTCAGTGGGCAAAACCATACCTATATTAGATTGTTATCACCATTAAACTTCCCCAATTGAGTACATACACGAAGACAATGATTTATTGTATTACAAATTTTACATTTTTCAATATGCAAATGAGGCATTATGTAGGAAAATATGTAAAATAATCAAAAATATGAAAAAGCTACTACTGTGGAAGGGTTATCATGTATTCATTTACTTGTATTGATCCTATAAACAATTTAATATAGGGTATAGTTTGCCCACCAACTTTGGAGCTCTGGCTCATGGATGGTCAGCATACTCTATAGTAGGGAGGATTATCACAACAAAACAAAAAAATAAGTGATATTTGAATTATGTGAAATCACTGAATATACCTTTAATTATTATTTACAAAGTGAAATTACAAGTGATCCTAAACAGTGCTATATTGCACAGAATGTAGAATGGGTACATTTCAAATTAAAGCATACTTGTCTTTGAAGACTTGCTTACATCAGGGTCCTATCCATTTTCAATTCATCAGAACACTTAATCCACTTCAGTATGGGGGGAAAAAAACTCATTTTTTTCCACCACTACAAATGTATTCTACACATTGCACAGGAGGCAGTGTAGGCAAAACATTCCCACCCTTAGAGTATAATAAATGTATTCTACACATTGCACAGGAGGAGGCAGTGTAGGCAAAACATTCCCACCCTTAGAGTATAATAAATGTATTCTACACATTGCACAGGAGGCAGTGTAGGCAAACATTCCCTAACCTGACGCTGCCAGATCCAAGAAGCTTGCTACACAAATTTGTTTCACAGCTTATTGGGATCTGGGATCGCGGAAGCAAATTCGATGACGGGGCTGTTCCTTTTTTCAAGATACTTGGTAGATGATTGGATGGGACCGTCTGTCTATCACCGTGTGGGCGTGCAAACACAACCAATCATATTGACGTGTCTATATAGCTTCACGTCCGGTTTCGCACATATCCCGCCCTTAGCTCACGCTGATTGGTCCGGTACGGAACGGATTTTTGTCAGCTCAACGGCATGAGAGATCCCAGATGATTGCTGTGTTGGGAAACATGGTTACCCAATACCGCCCTCATCTGGCAGAGTCAGGTTAAACATTCCCACCCTTAGAGTATAATAAATGTATTCTACACATTGCACAGGAGGCAGTGTAGGCAAACATTCCCACCCTTAGAGTATAATAAATGTATTCTACACATTGCACAGGAGGCAGTGTTATGAATAATTGCTTACTGATTCTAATCTAAGTACTTGGACCCTCGTCTGGTTCTGGTGTGTGACGACCCGGTTGACATTTCCATGGTTCGGACAGACGGACATACGGGCAGGCCTGCTCCGGGAGAGAGATTAACATGACACGGAGACTTGGGTCACATCAATACAATCACAAGGTTTATTGTCTTACAGGATCATATATATGCTTGCATACTTCGTGTCCTACTGACGTCACTGACTAGACATCACAAATCACTGCCTGCAGCACGCGGCCTTCAGCGTGCCCCTAACAGACCTAGGGAATGTTACAGTTCAGTGCACCATACACATATATCCATACACATATATAAGTACATTGCATATTCACGTACAAGTACCTGTTATCAGTACACAGCCTGTTGGATATATTACAACAGCAGTGTAGGCAAAACATTCCCACCCTTAGAGTATAAATGTATTCTACACATTGCACAGGAGGCAGTGTAGGCAAAACATTCCCACCCTTAGTGTATAAATGTATTCTACACATTGCACAGGAGGCAGTGTAGGCAAAACATTCCCACCCTTAGAGTATAATATAAATGTATTCTACACATTGCACAGGAGGCAGTGTAGGCAAAACATTCCCACCCTTAGAGTATAAATGTATTCTATACATTGCACAGGAGGCAGTGTAGGCAAAACATTCCCACCCTTAGAGTATAATAAATGTATTCTACACATTGCACAGGAGGCAGTGTAGGCAAAACATTCCCACCCTTAGAGTATAAATGTATTCTACACATTGCACAGGAGGCAGTGTAGGCAAAACATTCCCACCCTTAGAGTATAATATAAATGTATTCTACACATTGCACAGGGGGGGGGGGCAGTGTAGGCAAAACATTCCCACCCTTAGAGTATAAATGTATTCTACACATTGCACAGGAGGGCTCCGTCTTTTGAGCTAATTTAGAACTTCCTGTCTGAGAGCTAGCTAATTTAAGACATCCGGTTGCCTTCAGAATAAAATAAGGCTATTTAATTAATAATTATTACATTACATTATTAGTATTATTATTACATTACAGTTATTGTAAAGACACACATTATGTTTCTGTGTAAAAAATAAGTAATTAAATAACATCAAAAAGTTATCTAAATGGATAAATGCTATTCACTGGAGTGAATATTCTATTATATTCTAAAAACGACTTATGAATCCTAAAGCCTTGTTTATACTTCACTGTGCAACGGTCCTATGCTGGACAATAGCAGATATGCAAACTCACAGCACATCTCATTCAAGACACTGAACTTGCAGATCTGCCATTTTTGAACACACTATAAAGTTAACCATTTATCATGCTGCTCTACGTGGCACTGCATTCTGTGACATTAAACCAAATGGCATTTTCCACTCTATGACACTACTGTTCTACATTTTTGTCTAATAAAATAGGCTATTAATTTAATCAATCAAACTGCATTAACTAACAGAGATAGGCCTACTACTAACCAAGCTATCCATGTCAACATGCTCTATAGGAGTCTCAATAACAGGTATAAGTAACGTTTAATGTTTAGTAATTTTTAATGTAGCAGAAGAGGCCATTCATTGAACAGAGTTTTGCACAATTTTAACATCCCAGATCGATTGAAATATGAATCTACTGTGCTGTGCTACACCATGATATATTAAGAGTACAATAACATTCCATTGTGAATAAAAACGTATTAACCACAGTGTAATGCTAAAGGTTTCATCACAGGGCTGTCTGCTTCATGTAATATCATTACAAGTGTTGTTGGTGACAGTTATATGAGTTGGAAGCATTAAGACCCATTTTAACCCTCAATGGCTTCCTTTCTGACAAATAACGTTATTGTAAAAAAAAAAAAAAAAAGATTCACGCTATTTGTATATGTAGCTATTTTGCATTAGAAGCGGATGGGACCAAGGGACCCGGATGTAACGTAAGAGGACTACAATATGACTCTCGCGGGCGTGGCCTCACACCGGAAGGAAGTGCCGCCGCCCTCAAATACGGAAGAGACGCGTGGAGGTAGGTTTGGTCAGTGTTTGTTTGGAACGTGCCACGTCACCATCGCGGGTCCGTCTTCGGAGCAAGTAAGTGATTAAATGTTATTTAATACTTAACGCTGTTGTTGTTTGTGTGTTCAAACGTCTATCACTTGAAGTTACTTGTTATGATGTTTATAAATGATGTTTGTACGAAACTGTAAAACAGTGTTTCAGTAGCCGAATGGTTAGTGTCGAAGGTTTATAAACAACTATGCCCGGCCTCAATGTTTACTAACCGTCGACAGTACCCACTCGACTACCGAAACACGGCTTTAAAGAGTAGTATTTACATATCTAAACACAACAAGTAACTTCAAAAGTGATAACATGTTTGAGCCACGGACCACCATTTCACATTAATAGACTCTCACAATGGTGGTCAGTGGCTCAAATGGGTCTGAGAGACTAGATGGCCTCAAATGTTGGTCCGTGGCTCAAACGCTGAATAAATAATCGACTAGAGGTGAGAAGAGTATTGTCTGGTAGGTAAAAGGACAAACATTCTGTGAAAATTGGCACGAAGCAACAAACATTCTTTGAAATTGGTGGGAAACGATCCCGGGCACTCATGTTAACAAAGCTCAGTCACTAACCACTATCGCTATGCTACAATCAGCATTATATAATCCAAGGATCAAAAGTAGCAATCTTCTACATTCTCTAATTGTGTAGTTTTTTGGAAATTAAGCAGATGCTTAACAACAATTGAACTATTGAGAGTGTAAAGATCTACTATTGGGGTCAATTTGGTTACCTAAATTAAATTGCTCTGTATTTTGACAGTAATCATTGCTATAGAGTGTGTGTTCAGTAACAGTGTTAAATAGCTCTATAGTGTGACAGTAATCATTGCTATAGTGTGTGTTCAGTAACAGTGTTAAATAGCTCTATAGTGTGACAGTAATCATTGCTATAGTGTGTGTTCAGTAACAGTGTTAAATAGCTCTATAGTGTGACAGTAATCATTGCTATAGTGTGTGTTCAGTAACAGTGTTAAATAGCTCTATAGTGTGACAGTAATCATTGCTATAGTGTGTGTTCAGTAACAGTGTTAAATAGCTCTATAGTGTGACAGTAATCATTGCTATAGTGTGTTCAGTAACAGTGTTAAATAGCTCTATATTGTGACAAAATCATTGCTATAGTGTTTGTTCAGTAACAGAGGTCTCCCGGTCTCCAGTTTTTTGTTAAACACAGTCCCATAGTCACAGTACCTCCCATTCACTCCCACTCAGTCCCATTCACTCCCATTCACTTTTATTCACTCCCATTCAGTCACATAGTAACAGTACATCCCATTCAGTCCCATTCACTCCCATAGTATCAGTCCCATAGTAACAATACCTCCCATTCACTCCCATCCACTCCCATGCACTCCCATAGTATCAGTCCCATAGTAACAGTACCTCCCTTTCACTCCCATTCAGTCCCATAGTATCAGTAACTCCCATTATCTTGCAACACAGCAGCCAAGTATATGCAGAACACGTATACACGCATTTGACATAACACAAACAACAAGACAATTTACATACATAAAGACATGAAGACAAGAGCAATATCCACCGCTTTGATTATCCTGTGGCTACTACAACTCCTGATTAAACCCTTTTCTATTTATTAAAGAGCTGGAGAGACAGGAATATTCCTGTTACTGAACACACACTATAGCAATTATTACTGTCACAATAACTTTGTACTTTTGCTACTGATGTTTGTGTGCAACATTTGAGCTGGTGTCAAGTCACCTTAATTCAAGTGATAGATTATATACAGGGGCATGCCATATGGTCTACCTGCACAGCCTTTGTGATTACTGGTAGATCACGATGTACCTTTTGGGCACCCCTGCAATACAGGATTCCTGTCCAGAATTGTTTTTTATTAAATATAGAGGGTTTAAGTGTAGGGTTTGTCATGTTGGTGTTCTCTATAACTTTTCGTCCTGGGCATGACGTTAAACTGTCCAGTGTAACTCCAAGTTACATGGGGTGGGTATGGTTTGAGAGTTTGTGATGCTCAGTTCTTTTTTTGCGTCTCGGTTCCTCAGGTGGAAGCTGCATAGTTGGGTTTTTGATGGGTTGGGTTTCAAGTGGCTGGTCGTTTGTTTAGATATTGAAAAGGAGGGGGGCGAGCGCGCTACCTTGTGGGAGGCCGTTCTTTTCGGCTTTCCATTTACTCCTCTGGTCATTTAACTGAACATAGAAGCGCCTGTTGTTGAGGAGGCTTTTCCTGACCATTGTGCGGTGTTGGACAGTGTCGTAGGCAGCAGAGAGATCTCTGAATGCTGCTCCAGTTATTTGTTTCCCCTCAAACCCATCCTCAATGTGTTGGGTGAGGTTGAGCTCTGTCCAGCACAGGAGCGGCTGGGACGGAAACCAGCTTGGTCTTTAGTCAGCTTGGTATCTATGAGTGGCAACAAGGCGTTGGAGTAGCAGCTTCTCATATAGCCTTGTAGGTGATGCAGAGGGAAATGGGTCGGTAGCTCTTTGTGGATAATGAATCTATGCCAGGTTTAGGGATTGCAACCACGTTGGCCTTTTCCCAGACAGAAGGGATGGTTTTCTGTGCTATGCATGTGTTCAGCATCCCCACAAGCCAGGTCTTTGCGTTGGGTCCCAGGTGCTGTAACATTTCTGCCAGTAGGTCATCAATCCCTGCTGCTTTTCCGGGTTTCAACTTTCCCATTGCAGTTTCAAGTTCTTCTAGGTCGAAGGGTTTGGTTTGAGGGCTGGCTGATTGTGGTTGGTCTGATATCACTGTGCGATGGTATTCTCCTGTGGGTCGGTGGCGGTCTTGGTCACAACTGGTGGCCAACAGTTGTAACCAACACCGCCACCGACCCACATAGAATACCATCGCACAGTGGTATCAGACCAACCACAATCAGCCAGCCCTCAAACCAAACCCTTCGACTTAGAAGAACGTGAAACTGCAATGGGAAAGTTGAAACCCGGAAAAGCAGCAGGGATTGATGGCATACTGGCAGAAATGATACAGCACCTGGGACCTATCGCAAGGACCTGGCTTGTGGGGATGCTGAACACATGCATAGCACAGAAAACCATCCCTTCTGTTTGGAAAAAGGCTGGAGTAGTTGCAATCCCTAAACCTGGCAAAGACCCATTATCCCCGAAGAGCTACCGACCCATTTCCCTCCTCTGCATCACGTCTTTCTTATACCTGTGGTGTGCCGGCTCCATCCAATACCTACACCAGTTGTGATGCAACAGAGTTTGCTGTGACCGTTGTGAATTATGGGTGGTGTGGTCTTTGCCAAGACGGTGGATTGTGGCCCATGCCTTCCTGCTGTTATTTGTCATTATGGTGTTCTCTATATCTTTTCGTCCTGGGCATGACGTTAAACTGTTCCGTTCGAGAGGACCGGCGACCCTCGAATGTAAACGGCCACGAAAGGAAACTGTGTGTGTGAGGTGTTCTCTATCATTTCATTCCAGACTTCACTGTCTATCTCCTGTGTTTTCCATTCATCTTGAGCGTTACACAGTCGTCTGATGTGCGGGGGGAGGTGCAGGCTAGCGCATAAAGGCACGGACGGGACAGGTGTTGTCTTGACCCATCCCGTGATGATGCGACAGGTGTCATTTAGGGCTGTGTCGACCAATTTGGTGTGACGTGATCGGCTCCAGCTTGAGCAGGCATACTCTGCTGTAGAGAAAGACAGGGCCATGGCAGTTGCACGGATTGTTTGTGGGTCTGCGCCCCACTTGGGAGTTCACTAGTTTTCACAGGATGTTATTGTGGGTGTTGACCGTGGCTTTTGTGTTCTCCAGGTGTTTTTTTGAAGAAGAGTGTCCTGTCCAGTGTAACTCCAAGATACATGGGGTGGGTATGGTTGGAGAGTTTGTGACCATCCCAAGTGACGCTCAGTTCTTTTCTCGCGTCTCGGTTCCTCAGGTGGAAGCTGCATAGTTGGGTTTGTGTGTCTTTCTTTTTCTGTCTTTCTTTCTTAGGACGGAGATCAAGGTAGACGCCATAGGAAGGCTCAACACTAGCCGATGCCCCTAGAGATCCATCCCAAAGCTTCCCTCAGGGAGCACAGCAAGCCAGCTAGCCAGCAAGCCTGCCCAGTCAGCCAACGCAGCCAGTCAGCTCCGCCAGTCAGCCAGTGTAGAAAGTCAGGCTGCCAAGCCAGAGCATATCAGCCCTTGCAGTCAGCCATTGCAGCCATACCAGCCTTGCTCAGTCAGCTCAGCCAGGCCTCTCTTGAGGCCTGGCTCTCTGTCTGCCTGGCCCGGTCTGCCCTGCCCTGCCTTGCAGCAACAGAACCAGCCTTTCTGGAAAGCCAGCCAACTCAGAATGCGAGCTGAGCAAGCCAGTGCAGCAGCAAGCCCAGACTAGGTTACCGCAGCCTTACTGTGCAGCCACAGCCACTCAGTCTAGACCAGCAGGAGCTGGCCAGGCTCCAACCCTTGCAGCGCAGCCTTAGGCCGGACAGTCCCCCTGCCTGCACTTTGTTGCCTTCCTGGCCTGTCTGCCTGCCTAGGCGCCTCGGTCTTCCTGTCTGTCTGCCTTGGCCTGCCAGTCTGAAACTGGTTTAGACTAACTGCGTGCTTGCCAGCTGCGCTGGCTTGCTGAGCTCGTATTCTGAGCTGGCTGGCTTGCCAGCAAGGCTGGTTCTGTTGCTGCAAGGCAGGGCGGGGCAGACCGGGCCAGGCAGACAGAGAGCCAGGCCTCGAGAGAGGCCTGGCTGAGCTGACTGAGCAAGGCTGGTATGGCTACAATGGTTGACTGCAAGGGCTGATGTGCGCTGGCTTGGCAGCCTGACTTTCTACACTGGCTGACTGGCGGAGCTGGCTGGCTGCGTTGGCTGACTGGGCGGGCTTGCTGGCTAGCTGGCTTGCTGGACTCCCTGAGGGAAGCTTTGGGATGGATCTCTAGGGGCATCGGCTTGTGTTGAGCCTTCCAACGGCGTCTACCTTGATCTTCGTCCTAAGAAAGAAAGACAGAAAAAGAAACACACACACAAACTCAACTATGCAGCTTCCACATGAGGAAGGCAGGCAGGCACGCAGGCAGGCACAAGCTGCCTGCGTGCTTGCTTCGCCCTCCAGTTGCTGCTCCAGTTATTTGTTTTCCCTCAAACCCATCCTCAATGTGTTGGGTGAGGTTGAGCTCTGTCCAGCACAGGACGGGACGGAAACCAGCTTGGTCTTTAGTCAGCTTGGTGTCTATGAGTGGTATGAGGCGTTGGAGTAGCAGCCTCTCTTGTAGGTGATGCAGAGGAGGGAAATGGGTCGGTAGCTCTTTGAGGATGATGGGTCTTTGCCAGGTTTGGGGATTGCAACCACTTTGGCCTTTCTCCAGACAGAAGGGATGGTTTTCTGTGCCATGCATGTGTTCAGCATCCCCACGAGCCAGGTCTTTGCGTTAGGTTCCAGGTGCTGTATAATTTCTGCCAGTATGTCATCAATCCCTGCTGCTTTTCCGGGTTTCAACTTTCCCATTGCAGTTTTGAGTTCTTCTAGGTCGAAGGGTTTGGTTTGAGGGCTGGCTGATTGTGGTTGGTCTGATACCACTGTGCGATGGTATTCTCCTGTGGGTCGTGGCGATGTTGGTTACGACTGTTGGCCACCAGTTGTGATGCAACAGAGTTCGCTGTGACCGTTGTGAATTATGGGTGGCTCCCTGAGGTCCTTGATCGCCATTGGGTCCAACAGTGGTCATTGAAGCGTGCACACACATGCACACATGCACCTACACACACAGGGGCACATGCGTATGCACACCTGGACCTTTAAATGAACAACAACACAAAAACTAAGGCACTGGTGTCGGACTTCTGGTTTACCGGAACGGGGTTCAACTCCCTGCAGTGCCCTGCTCAATGTGTTGTATTTCATTCATTGGTCCATGGTCTCAGGTCATTGAGCGGCGCGCTATAGTGTGCGATTCTTCATCATTGTTGAGGATTTTTTAAAGGTGAAAATCAAGGAAAAGCAAAAGGCTATAGTCCATGGTCACGGACCGCATACTGGTCAAGGTCATTTATACTGGTGAAGATCATTTACTAGTCTTCTAAAGGTCATTTATACTGGTGAAGATCATTTACTAGTCTTCTAAAGGTCATTTATACTGGTCAAGGTCAATTACTAGTCTCATGAAGGTAATTTATACTGGTCACAGTCATATACTGGTCACGGTCATTTCTACTGGTGAAGGTCATTTATACTGGTCAAGGTCATTTGTACTTGTCAAGGTCATTTATACTGGTCAAGGTCATTTACTAGTCTTATTGAAGGTAATTTATACTGCTCAAGGTCATTGATATTGGTCAAGGTCATTAAGTGGCACGCTATAGTGCGCGATTCTTCATCATTGTTGAGGATTTGAAAAAAGGTTAAATTGCAGAAAAGCGAAAGGCTAAAGTCCATGGTCACGGAGGGCATACTATAGTATGTTGTTTTTCTTTTTTTTGGTGGTGTGCAGGCTCCATCCAATAACTACACCAGTTGTGATGCAATAGAGTTTGCTGTGACCGTTGTGAATTATGGGTGGTGTGGTCTTTGCCAAGACGGTGGATTGTGGCCCATGCCTTCCTGCTGTTATTTGTCATGTTGGTGTTCTCTATATCTTTTCGTCCTGGGCATGACGTTAAACTGTTCCGTTCGAGAGGACCGGCGACCCTCGAATGTAAACAGGTGTTGGGACAGGGTCAGGTGTTGTCTTGATGCATCCTATGATGATGCCACAGGTGTCATTTAGGGCTGTGTCGACCAATTTGGTGTGACGGGATAGGCTTGTAGGTGATGCAGAGGAGGGAAATGGGTCGGTAGCTCTTTGGGGATAATGGGTCTTTGCCAGGTTTAGGGATTGCAACCACTTTGGCCTTTTTCCAGACAGAAGGGATGGTTTTCTGTGCTATGCATGTGTTCAGCATCCCCACAAGCCAGGTCTTTCCGTTAGGTCCCAGGTGCTGTATCATTTCTGCTAGTAGGTCATCAATCCCTGCTGCTTTTCCGGGTTTCAACTTTCCCATTGCAGTTTCACGTTCTTCTAGGTCGAAGGGTTTGGTTTGAAGGCTGGCTGATTGTGGTTGGTCTGATACCACTGTGCGATGGTATTCTCCTGTGGGTTGGTGGCGGTCTTGGTCACAACTGGTGGCCAACAGTTGTAACCAACACCGCCACCGACCCACATAGAATACCATCGCACAGTGGTATCAGACCAACCACAATCAGCCAGCCCTCAAACCAAACCCTTCGACTTAGAAGAACGTGAAACTGCAATGGGAAAGTTGAAACCCAGAAAAGCAGCAGGGATTGATGGCATACTGGCAGAAATGATACAGCACCTGGGACCTATCGCAAGGACCTGGCTTGTGGGGATGCTGAACACATGCATAGCACAGAAAACCATCCCTTCTGTTTGGAAAAAGGCTGGAGTAGTTGCAATCCCTAAACCTGGCAAAGACCCATTATCCCCGAAGAGCTACCGACCCATTTCCCTCCTCTGCATCACCTACAAGCTCTATGAGAGGCACTACAATTTCTGAACAGACTATATTTACATCAATATGTCTGGGTCCCCACCTACTCACTCAGGGTTGACGTGTCACACCTGCAGTGATGGGAGGGGCACCAAAATGTGGTATTTTGATTGTTTAATGGGGGCACTCCCTTAGTATAAAAGTGTATGTTTTGTGTACACATGACCTGATGAAGATCAAATGGATCGAAACGCTGTCAGTATTTCAACAAAGAACGTCTTTCTTATACCTGTGGTGTGCGGGCTCCATCCAATACCTACACCAGTTGTGATGCAACAGAGTTTGCTGTGACCGTTGTGAATTATGGGTGGTGTGGTTTTTGCCAAGACGGTGGATTGTGGCCCATGCCTTCCTGCTGTTATTTGACATGTTGGTGTTCTCTATATCTTTTCGTCCTGGGCATGACGTTAAACTGTTCCGTTCGAGAGGACCAGCGACCCTCGAATGTAAACGGCCACGAAAGGAAATTATGTGTGTGTGAGGTGTTCTCTATAGGTTGGGTTTCAGGTGGTTGTATTGTAGTAGCTTGACATTTCTTGGAGGGCACTTTCAAGGACAGACTCAATCTTCTGGAAGTCTGCTTGTTGGGTCGTAATGCAGAGGTTGTCGGCGTAGATGAAACGCTGGCATTAGGCATTGGGTAGTGGCTGGTCGTTTGTGTAGATATTGAAAAGGAGGGGGGCGAGCACGCTACCTTGTTGGAGGCCGTTCTTTTGGGCTTTCCATTTACTCCTCTGGTCATTTAACTGGACATAGAAGCGCCTGTTGTTGAGGAGGCTTTTCCTGACCATTGTGCGGTGTTGGACAGTGTCGTAGGCAGCAGAGAGATCTCTGAATGCTGCTCCAGTTATTTGTTTCCCCTCAAACCCATCCTCAATGTGTTGGGTGAGGTTGAGCTCTGTCCAGCACAGGAGCGGCTGGGACGGAAACCAGCTTGGTCTTTAGTCAGCTTGGTATCTATGAGTGGCAACAAGGCGTTGGAGTAGCAGCTTCTCATATAGCCTTGTAGGTGATGCAGAGGGAAATGGGTCGGTAGCTCTTTGTGGATAATGGGTCTTTGCCAGGTTTAGGGATTGCAACCACTTTGGCCTTTTCCCAGACAGAAGGGATGGTTTTCTGTGCTATGCATGTGTTCAGCATCCCCACAAGCCAGGTCTTTGCGTTGGGTCCCAGGTGCTGTAACATTTCTGCCAGTAGGTCATCAATCCCTGCTGCTTTTCCGGGTTTCAACTTTCCCATTGCAGTTTCAAGTTCTTCTAGGTCGAAGGGTTTGGTTTGAGGGCTGGCTGATTGTGGTTGGTCTGATACCACTGTGCGATGGTATTCTCCTGTGGGTCGGTGGCGGTCTTGGTCACAACTGGTGGCCAACAGTTGTAACCAACACCGCCACCGACCCACATAGAATACCATCGCACAGTGGTATCAGACCAACCACAATCAGCCAGCCCTCAAACCAAACCCTTCGACTTAGAAGAACGTGAAACTGCAATGGGAAAGTTGAAACCCGGAAAAGCAGCAGGGATTGATGGCATACTGGCAGAAATGATACAGCACCTGGGACCTATCGCAAGGACCTGGCTTGTGGGGATGCTGAACACATGCATAGCACAGAAAACCATCCCTTCTGTTTGGAAAAAGGCTGGAGTAGTTGCAATCCCTAAACCTGGCAAAGACCCATTATCCCCGAAGAGCTACCGACCCATTTCCCTCCTCTGCATCACGTCTTTCTTATACCTGTGGTGTGCCGGCTCCATCCAATACCTACACCAGTTGTGATGCAACAGAGTTTGCTGTGACCGTTGTGAATTATGGGTGGTGTGGTCTTTGCCAAGACGGTGGATTGTGGCCCATGCCTTCCTGCTGTTATTTGTCATTATGGTGTTCTCTATATCTTTTCGTCCTGGGCATGACGTTAAACTGTTCCGTTCGAGAGGACCGGCGACCCTCGAATGTAAACGGCCACGAAAGGAAACTGTGTGTGTGAGGTGTTCTCTATCATTTCATTCCAGACTTCACTGTCTATCTCCTGTGTTTTCCATTCATCTTGAGCGTTACACAGTCGTCTGATGTGCGGGGGGAGGTGCCGGCTAGCGCATAAAGGCACGGACGGGACAGGTGTTGTCTTGACCCATCCCGTGATGATGCGACAGGTGTCATTTAGGGCTGTGTCGACCAATTTGGTGTGACGTGATCGGCTCCAGCTTGAGCAGGCATACTCTGCTGTAGAGAAAGACAGGGCCATGGCAGTTGCACGGATTGTTTGTGGGTCTGCGCCCCACTTGGGAGTTCACTAGTTTTCACAGGATGTTATTGTGGGTGTTGACCGTGGCTTTTGTGTTCTCCAGGTGTTTTTTTGAAGAAGAGTGTCCTGTCCAGTGTAACTCCAAGATACATGGGGTGGGTATGGTTGGAGAGTTTGTGACCATCCCAAGTGACGCTCAGTTCTTTTCTCGCGTCTCGGTTCCTCAGGTGGAAGCTGCATAGTTGGGTTTGTGTGTCTTTCTTTTTCTGTCTTTCTTTCTTAGGACGGAGATCAAGGTAGACGCCATAGGAAGGCTCAACACTAGCCGATGCCCCTAGAGATCCATCCCAAAGCTTCCCTCAGGGAGCACAGCAAGCCAGCTAGCCAGCAAGCCTGCCCAGTCAGCCAACGCAGCCAGTCAGCTCCGCCAGTCAGCCAGTGTAGAAAGTCAGGCTGCCAAGCCAGAGCATATCAGCCCTTGCAGTCAGCCATTGCAGCCATACCAGCCTTGCTCAGTCAGCTCAGCCAGGCCTCTCTTGAGGCCTGGCTCTCTGTCTGCCTGGCCCGGTCTGCCCTGCCCTGCCTTGCAGCAACAGAACCAGCCTTTCTGGAAAGCCAGCCAACTCAGAATGCGAGCTGAGCAAGCCAGTGCAGCAGCAAGCCCAGACTAGGTTACCGCAGCCTTACTGTGCAGCCACAGCCACTCAGTCTAGACCAGCAGGAGCTGGCCAGGCTCCAACCCTTGCAGCGCAGCCTTAGGCCGGACAGTCCCCCTGCCTGCACTTTGTTGCCTTCCTGGCCTGTCTGCCTGCCTAGGCGCCTCGGTCTTCCTGTCTGTCTGCCTTGGCCTGCCAGTCTGAAACTGGTTTAGACTAACTGCGTGCTTGCCAGCTGCGCTGGCTTGCTGAGCTCGTATTCTGAGCTGGCTGGCTTGCCAGCAAGGCTGGTTCTGTTGCTGCAAGGCAGGGCGGGGCAGACCGGGCCAGGCAGACAGAGAGCCAGGCCTCGAGAGAGGCCTGGCTGAGCTGACTGAGCAAGGCTGGTATGGCTACAATGGTTGACTGCAAGGGCTGATGTGCGCTGGCTTGGCAGCCTGACTTTCTACACTGGCTGACTGGCGGAGCTGGCTGGCTGCGTTGGCTGACTGGGCGGGCTTGCTGGCTAGCTGGCTTGCTGGACTCCCTGAGGGAAGCTTTGGGATGGATCTCTAGGGGCATCGGCTTGTGTTGAGCCTTCCAACGGCGTCTACCTTGATCTTCGTCCTAAGAAAGAAAGACAGAAAAAGAAACACACACACAAACTCAACTATGCAGCTTCCACATGAGGAAGGCAGGCAGGCACGCAGGCAGGCACAAGCTGCCTGCGTGCTTGCTTCGCCCTCCAGTTGCTGCTCCAGTTATTTGTTTTCCCTCAAACCCATCCTCAATGTGTTGGGTGAGGTTGAGCTCTGTCCAGCACAGGACGGGACGGAAACCAGCTTGGTCTTTAGTCAGCTTGGTGTCTATGAGTGGTATGAGGCGTTGGAGTAGCAGCCTCTCTTGTAGGTGATGCAGAGGAGGGAAATGGGTCGGTAGCTCTTTGAGGATGATGGGTCTTTGCCAGGTTTGGGGATTGCAACCACTTTGGCCTTTCTCCAGACAGAAGGGATGGTTTTCTGTGCCATGCATGTGTTCAGCATCCCCACGAGCCAGGTCTTTGCGTTAGGTTCCAGGTGCTGTATAATTTCTGCCAGTATGTCATCAATCCCTGCTGCTTTTCCGGGTTTCAACTTTCCCATTGCAGTTTTGAGTTCTTCTAGGTCGAAGGGTTTGGTTTGAGGGCTGGCTGATTGTGGTTGGTCTGATACCACTGTGCGATGGTATTCTCCTGTGGGTCGTGGCGATGTTGGTTACGACTGTTGGCCACCAGTTGTGATGCAACAGAGTTCGCTGTGACCGTTGTGAATTATGGGTGGCTCCCTGAGGTCCTTGATCGCCATTGGGTCCAACAGTGGTCATTGAAGCGTGCACACACATGCACACATGCACCTACACACACAGGGGCACATGCGTATGCACACCTGGACCTTTAAATGAACAACAACACAAAAACTAAGGCACTGGTGTCGGACTTCTGGTTTACCGGAACGGGGTTCAACTCCCTGCAGTGCCCTGCTCAATGTGTTGTATTTCATTCATTGGTCCATGGTCTCAGGTCATTGAGCGGCGCGCTATAGTGTGCGATTCTTCATCATTGTTGAGGATTTTTTAAAGGTGAAAATCAAGGAAAAGCAAAAGGCTATAGTCCATGGTCACGGACCGCATACTGGTCAAGGTCATTTATACTGGTGAAGATCATTTACTAGTCTTCTAAAGGTCATTTATACTGGTGAAGATCATTTACTAGTCTTCTAAAGGTCATTTATACTGGTCAAGGTCAATTACTAGTCTCATGAAGGTAATTTATACTGGTCACAGTCATATACTGGTCACGGTCATTTCTACTGGTGAAGGTCATTTATACTGGTCAAGGTCATTTGTACTTGTCAAGGTCATTTATACTGGTCAAGGTCATTTACTAGTCTTATTGAAGGTAATTTATACTGCTCAAGGTCATTGATATTGGTCAAGGTCATTAAGTGGCACGCTATAGTGCGCGATTCTTCATCATTGTTGAGGATTTGAAAAAAGGTTAAATTGCAGAAAAGCGAAAGGCTAAAGTCCATGGTCACGGAGGGCATACTATAGTATGTTGTTTTTCTTTTTTTTGGTGGTGTGCAGGCTCCATCCAATAACTACACCAGTTGTGATGCAATAGAGTTTGCTGTGACCGTTGTGAATTATGGGTGGTGTGGTCTTTGCCAAGACGGTGGATTGTGGCCCATGCCTTCCTGCTGTTATTTGTCATGTTGGTGTTCTCTATATCTTTTCGTCCTGGGCATGACGTTAAACTGTTCCGTTCGAGAGGACCGGCGACCCTCGAATGTAAACAGGTGTTGGGACAGGGTCAGGTGTTGTCTTGATGCATCCTATGATGATGCCACAGGTGTCATTTAGGGCTGTGTCGACCAATTTGGTGTGACGGGATAGGCTTGTAGGTGATGCAGAGGAGGGAAATGGGTCGGTAGCTCTTTGGGGATAATGGGTCTTTGCCAGGTTTAGGGATTGCAACCACTTTGGCCTTTTTCCAGACAGAAGGGATGGTTTTCTGTGCTATGCATGTGTTCAGCATCCCCACAAGCCAGGTCTTTCCGTTAGGTCCCAGGTGCTGTATCATTTCTGCTAGTAGGTCATCAATCCCTGCTGCTTTTCCGGGTTTCAACTTTCCCATTGCAGTTTCACGTTCTTCTAGGTCGAAGGGTTTGGTTTGAAGGCTGGCTGATTGTGGTTGGTCTGATACCACTGTGCGATGGTATTCTCCTGTGGGTTGGTGGCGGTCTTGGTCACAACTGGTGGCCAACAGTTGTAACCAACACCGCCACCGACCCACATAGAATACCATCGCACAGTGGTATCAGACCAACCATAATCAGCCATCACTCAAACCAAACCCTTCGACCTAGAAGAACTTGAAACTGCAATGGGAAAGTTGAAACCCGGAAAAGCAGCAGGGATTGATGACCTACTGGCAGAAATTATACAGCACCTGGGACCTAACTCAAGGCCCTGGCTTGTGGGGATGCTGAACACATGCACAGCACAGAAAACCACCCCTTCTGTCTGGAAAAAGGCCAAAGTGGTTGCATTCCCTAAACCTGGCAAAGACCCATTATCCCCGAAGAGCTACCGACCCATTTCCCTCCTCTGCATCACGTCTTTCTTATACCTGTGGTGTGCGGGCTCCATCCAATACCTACACTAGTTGTGATGCAACAGAATTTGCCGTGACCGTTGTGAATTATGGGTGGTGTGGTCTTTGCCAAGACGGTGGATTGTGGCCCATGCCTTCCTGCTGTTATTTGTCATTTGTCATTATGGTGTTCTCTATATCTTTTCGTCCTGGGCATGACGTTAAACTGTTCCGTTTGAGAGGACCGGCGACCCTCGAATGTAAACAGCCACGAAAGGAAACTGTGTGTGTGAGGTGTTCTCTATCATTTCATTCCAGACTTCACTGTCTATCTCCTGTGTTTTCCATTCATCTTGAGCGTTACACAGTCGTCTGATGTGCGGGGGGAGGTGCCGGCTAGCGCATAAAGGCACGGACGGGACAGGTGTTTTCTTGACCCATCCCGTGATGATGCGACAGGTGTCATTTAGGGCTGTGTCGACCAATTTGGTGTGACGTGATCGGCTCCAGCTTGAGCAGGAATACTCTGCTGTAGAGAAAGACAGGGCCATGGCAGTTGCACGGATTGTTTGTGGGTCTGCGCCCCACTTGGGAGTTCACTAGTTTTCACAGGATGTTATTGTGGGTGTTGACCGTGGCTTTTGTGTTCTCCAGGTGTTTTTTTGAAGAAGAGTGTCCTGTCCAGTGTAACTCCAAGATACATGGGGTGGGTATGGTTGGAGAGTTTGTGACCATCCCAAGTGACGCTCAGTTCTTTTCTCGCGTCTCGGTTCCTCAGGTGGAAGCTGCATAGTTGGGTTTGTGTGTGTCTTTCTTTTTCTGTCTTTCTTTCTTAGGACGGAGATCAAGGTAGACGCCATAGGAAGGCTCAACACTAGCCGATGCCCCTAGAGATCCATCCCAAAGCTTCCCTCAGGGAGCACAGCAAGCCAGCTAGCCAGCAAGCCTGCCCAGTCAGCCAACGCAGCCAGTCAGCTCCGCCAGTCAGCCAGTGTAGAAAGTCAGGCTGCCAAGCCAGAGCATATCAGCCCTTGCAGTCAGCCATTGCAGCCATACCAGCCTTGCTCAGTAAGCTCAGCCAGGCCTCTCTTGAGGCCTGGCTCTCTGTCTGCCTGGCCCGGTCTGCCCTGCCCTGCCTTGCAGCAACAGAACCAGCCTTTCTGGAAAGCCAGCCAGCTCAGAATGCGAGCTGAGCAAGCCAGTGCAGCAGCAAGCCCAGACTAGGTTACCGCAGCCTTACTGTGCAGCCACAGCCACTCAGTCTAGACCAGCAGGAGCTGGCCAGGCTCCAACCCTTGCAGCGCAGCCGTAGGCCGGATAGTCCCCCTGCCTGCACTTTGTTGCCTTCCTGGCCTGTCTGCCTGCCTAGGCGCCTCGGTCTTCCTGTCTGTCTGCCTTGGCCTGCCAGTCTGAAACTGGTTTAGACTAACTGCGTGCTTGCCAGCTGCGCTGGCTTGCTGAGCTCGTATTCTGAGCTGGCTGGCTTGCCAGCAAGGCTGGTTCTGTTGCTGCAAGGCAGGGCGGGGCAGACCGGGCCAGGCAGACAGAGAGCCAGGCCTCGAGAGAGGCCTGGCTGAGCTGACTGAGCAAGGCTGGTATGGCTACAATGGTTGACTGCAAGGGCTGATGTGCGCTGGCTTGGCAGCCTGACTTTCTACACTGGCTGACTGGCGGACCTGGCTGGCTGCGTTGGCTGACTGGGCGGGCTTGCTGGCTAGCTGGCTTGCTGGACTCCCTGAGGGAAGCTTTGGGATGGATCTCTAGGGGCATCGGCTTGTGTTGAGCCTTCCAACGGCGTCTACCTTGATCTTCGTCCTAAGAAAGAAAGACAGAAAAAGAAACACACACACAAACTCAACTATGCAGCTTCCACATGAGGAAGGCAGGCAGGCACGCAGGCAGGCACAAGCTGCCTGCGTGCTTGCTTCGCCCTCCAGTTGCTGCTCCAGTTATTTGTTTTCCCTCAAACCCATCCTCAATGTGTTGGGTGAGGTTGAGCTCTGTCCAGCACAGGACAGGACGGAAACCAGCTTGGTCTTTAGTCAGCTTGGTGTCTATGAGTGGTATGAGGCGTTGGAGTAGCAGCCTATCTTGTAGGTGATGCAGAGGAGGGAAATGGGTCGGTAGCTCTTTGAGGATGATGGGTCTTTGCCAGGTTTGGGGATTGCAACCACTTTGGCCTTTCTCCAGACAGAAGGGATGGTTTTCTGTGCCATGCATGTGTTCAGCATCCCCACGAGCCAGGTCTTTGCGTTAGGTTCCAGGTGCTGTATAATTTCTGCCAGTATGTCATCAATCCCTGCTGCTTTTCCGGGTTTCAACTTTCCCATTGCAGTTTTGAGTTCTTCTAGGTCGAAGGGTTTGGTTTGAGGGCTGGCTGATTGTGGTTGGTCTGATACCACTGTGCGATGGTATTCTCCTGTGGGTCGTGGCGGTGTTGGTTACGACTGTTGGCCACCAGTTGTGATGCAACAGAGTTCGCTGTGACCGTTGTGAATTATGGGTGGCTCCCTGAGGTCCTTGATCCCCATGGGGTCCAACAGTGGTCATTGAAGCGTGCACACACATGCACAAATGCACCTACACACACACAGGTGCACATGTGTATGCACACCTGGACCTGTAAATGAACAACAACACAAAAACTAAGGCACTGGTGTCGGACTTCTGGTTTACCGGAACGGGGTTCAACTCCCTGCAGTGCCCTGATCAATGTGTTGTATTTACATGGTTCATCGGTCCATGGTCTCAGGTCATTGAGCGGCGCGCTATTGTGTGCGATTCTTCATCATTGTTGAGGATTTAAAAAAAAGGTGAAAATCAAGGAAAAGCAAAAGGCTATAATCCATGGTCACGGACTGCATACTGGTCAAGGTCATTTATACTGGTGAAGATCATTTACTAGTCTTATGAAGGTCATTTATACTGGTCAAGGTCATTTACTAGTCTCATGAAGGTAATTTATACTGGTCAGTCATATACTGGTCACGGTCATTCATACTGGTCAAGGTCATTTGTACTTGTCAAGGTCATTTATACTGGTCAAGGTCATTTACTAGTCTTATTGAAGGTCATTTATACTGCTCAAGGTCATTGATCAATATCAATGACCTTGATGACCCCAAGGTCATTAAGTGGCATGCTATAGTGCGCGATTCTTCATCATTGTTTACGATTTGAAAAAAGGTAAAATTGCGGAAAAGCGAAAGGCTATAGTCCATGGTCACGGAGGGCATACTATAGTATGTTGTCTTTCAAGATTTCGGAGGATTTGAAAAAAAGGTGAAAATCACGGAAAAGCTAAAGGCTATAGTCCATAGTCTCGGAAAGCATACAAAAATGTGTGGTGCTATACAGGCCGTTCTGGAAAATTTGGGACAGAGGTTCATCGTTGGCATCCAGGGAGTGTGTGTGCAAAATTTGGCATCGACCGGGTTAATGGTGCTGGAGATTAGCTGTTAACAAACTGACGGACACACACACACACACACACACACACACACACACACACACACACACACACACACACACACTCACTCAGAGTGCAAAACATACTCTATCCCCATGGCTTTGGCCTGGTGCCATACCGTTATTAATTATTGCCTACAATGTCAATTGTGAAATTACTTTACCGTTGCAATGCAAAATTTACATTTCAACGAATGGACCTCGTAAAACAAAACAAAAACCAAGGCACTGGTTGTGGTACTTCTGGTTTACAGTGCAAATTGAGCAGTGCTCTGCTCAATTTGTTGTATTTACATGGTTCATTTTTATTTTCTGCTCATTGTGTTGCCTTTTCATAGATGATAACCCCCAGGTTCTTTAATGTGTTTGCACTCCCTACAGTTAGGTTACCAAGTCTATTTATTTATTATTTCTGTTCACTAGAACTAGAACCAATTACCAAAGTAGGCTTTCTAATGACACAACTCGCCTTTGTTTTTATGTGTAGCAAAAACGTTCTTTTTATTTACGCCAAAGAGTAGAGGCTGGTCTGCATTCATGCGAGCGGGGAAGTTTAGAGTAACATAGCTCTAAATGAAACGCATTAGAGCTATGGATCAGAGCTAGTAGTCATAGCACTTCATGGTATATGCATAGTTTATATAGTTTCATTATAGATATATTAAACAGAGAGGACTGGAGTCAATTGGGTTATATTATGTTTAACACTAATTTGAAGCTGTCAAAATCTGACAGACTTCTGGCGGCCATGGCCACGCCCACCTTTTGGTAACGCCCACTTTCGGCCAAGCCCACAAAAAGGACCCCCCATGTCATTTGCCAGGCAGGCTCCACTCTCAGACAGATATTTGGCTCCGTCTTATGAGCTAATTTAGAATTTCCTGTCTGAGAGCTAGCTAATTTAAGACATCCGGTTGCCTTCAGAATAAAATAAGGTTATTTAATTCGTTAATTAAATAATTGTCAATGCCCCAAGGCACAGCACTTTTTTGAGCGTTGACCTCAGTAGAAGGTCTGCTGCCGTGAATTTTACACCTCTCCCACTTAGCGGAGAGTGGGGTGTGGTACAGGACATCTCCCCGAACGCGTGGGTATACTGCATCTACAAGTAGTACAAGATAAATTGAAACCATTGACACCTACTTCGATGGTTCAGTTGTCATCTATGCCGGGGAATTTAGCAGCTCTGATTCAAGCGTTTTTTCAAAATCCAGGTCACACATTTGATTGCAAAACAATCTGTGGTGTCACTCAACAACTAGTGAATAGCATCTTACTTGGCCTTAGGAATGCACAATGACCCATTAGATTTTATACACAAACTAGTAGTTTGGTTGAGTATGTGTGGTGTCCACACAGTTGTTCAAGCAAAACATACAGACATCTGTACATTCTGTGCCTGGACAGTTGAAAGCAATTAACAGAACAATAACGGAGGACAATTTGGAAGAAGATGATGATGATGTGGTTTTATGCAATGAAAGTCTAAATGACAATATGTGTGAAGCTATACCATTACCAATTCTAACATTTCTACAACAGACATCTGCTATCAAAAAATGTCACACACGGCTTGAAGAAGCAGCAGCGCAGGACTCAACATTTAGACGGAAACTTGAGAAATTCAATCTAGCCAACACATCAGTGTCATTAGTGTCTCAGAAATGTTCTAGGACAGAAGAATGCACCATATTAAACAGCTTTGTAGAATACACACTTCGGTCTCCTTTCCTTGGAGATGACCTGCTTTGCCTGAAAAGTCTTAGTCTGTATAGTTGTACTCAATGTGGTGACAAGGCCTTACCATCTACAAAGAACATGTCACAATTCATAGTGCAGCCACTTGACGTGTCACAAAAAGGCATCTTAGACACTATTGCACAAATATTACCTGCTCAATCTGAACAATGTGAAACATGTCAGCAGGAAAAGAGCTTATCAACATATGAAGTAATTAACAGCCCACAGACCTTACTTCTCCTGTTAAGAGCTGGCACAAAAATTCCAAAAACGTTCAATTTATCCTGTCTGTACCACCAAAATGAGTATGCTTTGACCAGTATGTGTGTATTTTTCGACAGGCCACCATATGCGTCATTGTACATCCTTAAAGATCATAAATGGCATATCTGGACAAATGAATCGAATGACACAGCAGGCTATACCTTTGATGCAAAGAACATCCGCTCGACAGCACACAAAGACAGTAGTCACAAGTAGTTTCTATGTCGTGTCATACGAGAAAATAAACAGTCGAGAAATAATCAAGTTTCGTCAGGACAAACAAATGCATAAATGCACAGACAGATGCAATCAACGCACACAAGTGACACCCATTCCAAAGCTAGAGGTAACTCCTTGACCTGACTTAGCTTGCGTAGAGAAAGTGATTTCATGTCAATGCCCCAAGGCACAGCACTTTTTTGAGCGTTGACCCCAGTAGAAGGTCTGCTGCTGTGAATTTTACACCTCTCCCGCTTAGCGGAGAGTGTGGTGTGGTAGAGGACATCTCCCCGAACGCGTGGGTATGTCCAGATAGTTGCCTCGCGGAGGCCTCTTTGTCCAGTGTCCATTCTGGGTCCGGAAACGGTACTTTTTTCAGCGTTGACCACAGTAGAAGGTCTGCTGCTGTGAATTTTACACCTCTCCCGCTTAGCGGAGAGTGGGGTGTGGTACAGGACATCTCCCCGAACGCGTGGGTATGTCCAGATAGTTGCCTCGCGGAGCCGTCTTTTGTCCAGTGTCCATTCTGGGTCCGGAAACGGTACTTTTTGTCAGCCTTGACCCCAGTAGAAGGTCTGCTGCTGTGAATTTTACACCTCTCCCGCTTAGCGGAGAGTGTGGTGTGGTAGAGGACATCTCCCCGAACGTGTGGGTATGTCCAGATAGTTGCCTCGCGGAGGCCTCTTTGTCCAGTGTCCATTCTGGGTCCGGAAACGGTACTTTTTGTCAGCATTGACCCCAGTAGAAGGTCTGCTGCTGTGAATTTTACACCTCTCCCGCTTAGCGGAGAGTGTGGTGTGGTAGAGGACATCTCCCCGAACGTGTGGGTATGTCCAGATAGTTGCCTCGCGGAGGCCTCTTTGTCCAGTGTCCATTCTGGGTCCGGAAACGGTACTTTTTTCAGCGTTGACCACAGTAGAAGGTCTGCTGCTGTGAATTTTACACCTCTCCCGCTTAGCGGAGAGTGGGGTGTGGTACAGGACATCTCCCCGAACGCGTGGGTATGTCCAGATAGTTGCCTCGCGGAGCCGTCTTTTGTCCAGTGTCCATTCTGGGTCCGGAAACGGTACTTTTTGTCAGCCTTGACCCCAGTAGAAGGTCTGCTGCTGTGAATTTTACACCTCTCCCGCTTAGCGGAGAGTGTGGTGTGGTAGAGGACATCTCCCCGAACGTGTGGGTATGTCCAGATAGTTGCCTCGCGGAGGCCTCTTTGTCCAGTGTCCATTCTGGGTCCGGAAACGGTACTTTTTGTCAGCATTGACCCCAGTAGAAGGTCTGCTGCTGTGAATTTTACACCTCTCCCGCTTAACGGAGAGTGGGGTGTGGTACAGGACATCTCCCCGAACGCGTGGGTATGTCCAGATAGTTGCCTCGCGGAGCCGTCTTTTGTCCAGTGTCCATTCTGGGTCCGGAAACGGTACTTTTTGTCAGCCTTGACCCCAGTAGAAGGTCTGCTGCTGTGAATTTTACACCTCTCCCGCTTAGCGGAGAGTGTGGTGTAGTAGAGGACATCTCCCCGAACGTGTGGGTATGTCCAGATAGTTGCCTCGCGGAGGCCTCTTTGTCCAGTGTCCATTCTGGGTCCGGAAACGGTACTTTTTGTCAGCATTGACCCCAGTAGAAGGTCTGCTGCTGTGAATTTTACACCTCTCCCGCTTAGCGGAGAGTGTGGTGTGGTAGAGGACATCTCCCCGAACGTGTGGGTATGTCCAGATAGTTGCCTCGCGGAGGCCTCTTTGTCCAGTGTCCATTCTGGGTCCGGAAACGGTACTTTTTTCAGCGTTGACCACAGTAGAAGGTCTGCTGCTGTGAATTTTACACCTCTCCCGCTTAGCGGAGAGTGGGGTGTGGTACAGGACATCTCCCCGAACGCGTGGGTATGTCCAGATAGTTGCCTCGCGGAGCCGTCTTTTGTCCAGTGTCCATTCTGGGTCCGGAAACGGTACTTTTTGTCAGCCTTGACCCCAGTAGAAGGTCTGCTGCTGTGAATTTTACACCTCTCCCGCTTAGCGGAGAGTGGGGTGTGGTATAGGACATCTCCCCGAACGCGTGGGTATGTCCAGATAGTTGCCTTGCGGAGCCGTCTTTTGTCCAGTGTCCACTTTATAAAGTCCATGCACTCCAGTGAATAGCATTTATCCATTTAGATAACTTTATTATTATTATTATAAGGATTTGATTACTTATTCTTACACAGAAACATAATGTGTGTCTTATAGCATCATATAGCATCATTTAAATGCTTAATTTGTAGTTTTAATGTGCAAATTAAACTTTTTTTCAATACTCTAGAGGGTACTCTTATTTTGAAGAGATCGTCCACCGGAAGTCTTAAATTAGCTCACTAGATTAGCTCACTAGACGCTGCCGCACAGGAGGCAGTGTGGGCAAAACATTCCCACCCTTAGAGTATAATATAAATGTATTCTACACATTGCACAGGAGGCAGTGTAGGCAAAACATTCCCACCCTTAGAGTATAATAAATGTATTCTACACATTGCACAGGAGGCAGTGTAGGCAAAACATTCCCACCCTTAGAGTATAATAAATGTATTCTACACATTGCACAGGAGGCAGTGTAGGCAAAACATTCCCACCCTTAGAGTATAATAAATGTATTCTACACATTGCACAGGAGGAGGCAGTGTAGGCAAAACATTCCCACCCTTAGAGTATAATAAATGTATTCTACACATTGCACAGGAGGAGGCAGTGTGGGCAAAACATTCCCACCACACGCCATAGAGATAGCCGAAGACGTCTGCGCATGCGTGCTGTCGTCTCGAGATTGGAGTCTACAAAGTGACAGACTTTGTTGAGGGTTTTTTTTTAAACGAGTGGAAAACAAAACCGTCACAATTATAAAGGTATTTGGGACGTGGAGCATGGCCTTAAACCTCACCATTAACTCCAGCAACCCGCCCCTGGGTGAGTTCAATGACATTTAACATTTAAAACACGTTTTGCACTCCCCCCCATGATGACAGCCAACTGTCACCCCGGGGCTAATGCTAACCAGCGCACGCGTTACACCGCCGCTGGTGTCCTAATATCAACTCATGAGGTCTTTTACTGTAAATGCGTCTGAAAACATGTATGCGGATGGATTTCTGACGCTACGGGCCGCATTTGTTAGACGGTGCCACGTTTCCCAGTCATACAACGTTGCCAAACGTTGGGTATTATTGCTTTTCACCTAGGCATGAATCCTCAACATGAATCTGACGCAATAACGACCAAACGGTCGGGTCTCAGAATTCGATAGGTCACAGACATCAGTATAACGAACACAGACGTGTGGAAGACTGCAAGGCAAGCCTGTCGTCGTGGCATAATGTACAACACTTGCTTTCAGTTGCCTATGTTGCTTAATTGTTTGTAGTTTATTTTTGCAAAATTTCACACACTATTCTGTTCGGCGTCTCATTGGCGTGTCCTTATTGTGACTGTAGAGCAAACATTCGTTTTTCAGCTTGGAAATAGTGAATGGATAACGAAAACATGATTTAGCTATATATGGGTCTGTAGCCCCTCTAATGGGTCTGCAGATTAGATAGCTCTCCAAGCAGAACCCAAATGCTACTGAAGTTTCTGACATTTTGACGACCCAGAAACTCATCAAAATTTCAGAAAAGCTTTATGTAGGGTCCCGAGAGGGGCTACAGATTAGATAGCTCTAGCCTTGGACCAGAGCTACAGATTGACGAAGAAGACATTAATAATGTTTTTGACGTGTGTGGGTAGAATTAGCATTGTGCTCAGTGAAGACTAAGAGTAAAGGCAAGCTATAGTTATAGGTTACTGTACTAAACAATGATGACAGTGTGGACCCTATTGTGTAATGCTTTATGGTGTCGTCCACAGTTAAAAGTTTTTATATTGAGTTGTGCTTGAAATGTACTGTAATTCTGCAAACTGTTAATACAAACTTCAATCAATCAATCAATCAATCAAGACAGTGGCAATAAGTTCATTCACTGGAATTGGTCAAACAACGCCGTCGTGTGTTTGTTCTGCGTTAAAGCAGATGATGCAAGCGTCCTGCAAATGGGTACACTCAGCAATCACTATACTGTCTGTCTGTCACTGACACTGTAGTCCACTCTCCCTCTCATCTTTCTACTGTGTCAGACAGGCTGCAGAACATAGTCTCTGCCATGCCTTTAGGCCTATCAGAGACGAGCTTAGATTCAATGTTTGTACCATCATTGCTGTCATGGCTGTTGGGTGTTTATTCATCTTGTTGTCTCCCCCCCTGTCTCACACTCATCTCTCCCCTTTCTTTTATTTTATACGTTTAAATCTTCATGAACAGTCACACCCCTAGTGTAAACCACTCATAAGTTAAAGGATGTTCTCCCATGTGACAGCTTTTCTACTGGGCAAGTTGGGCAGGTTTTATCAGGAATATAAATCTTAGCTGTGGTCTTGCTGTTGTATCTCATGAATAGAACAGCATAGCAGCTTTATAGGACTGCCTGATCTGTCAGTGAAAGTTACAGAAGGGATTGTTTTGAACAGTGAGTCTGATTTTTATAGTGCTTTACTGCTGTACTATTTACTAGATATTTCAATAACGGTACAGTATGTTTGTAATTTTTTGTTTGTTTTTGCATCAGTGTTTTATGGCATTATATAACCATGGACAAATTATTTAGTTTTTGATGAATGATGCAAAATAGTGTTTCACATCCACACATCACATAGGGCCTATTCATACAATTTAGGCATTTAGCAGACGCTCTTAATCCAGAGTGACTTTCAGTAAGCAAGAACAAAATATGGTAATACATCATATACATGAAAATAGTCATAATGAACCATACATAAGCTAAGAACCTAACAGTGCTATGTCTACATAAAATGTTGAGCCTTAATTTGCATACGCCTGTGAGGTCGTCGGGGCTAGGGCAAGTGCTAAGATGGAGTCTGAAGAGGTGGGTTTTCAGCCTATGGCGGCAGATTGAGAGTGAATCTGCAGTTCTGATTACAATCATGGGAAGTTTGATTGATTGATTTAAATATTTATTAACAGTTTGCAGAATTACAGTACATTTCAAGCACAACTCAATACAAAGACTGTGAGTGGACTGAGTGGACGACCCAATAAAGCATTACACTTGTTTACAAGAGGGTCCCCCTTGTTCAATTCATCAAAACATTTAGAGACGTACAAATATATACACTTCTATATAGCCAAAGAACAGAACAGGAATGCATCATAAAGGAGGTAAAACGGGAAAATAAACATATACAGTGAGGGGAAAAAGGGGTTGGGGGGGGGGGGGGGGGATTCAGATTTTACGGGGGCCAAGTGCATTCCATAGTTTTGGAGTCGGAAGGGAGAAGAGTTTGGGATGTGTGGAGCGTTGTCCCTGCGTTTTTAGTGAAGGTACTTCCAGCTTTCCTGTGTTCCTGATCTGAGAGTGTGGGAGGGTTTGTAGGGTTCGATCAGACTTGCAAGATATGGGGGTGCCATACCTTTGGTTGCTTTGAATGCCAGCATCAGAGTTTTGTCCTCTGTGCGGGCAGCAACCGGGAGCCAATGGAGGGAGCGGAGAAGGGGGGATACATGAGAATTTTGGCTGGTTGAAGACCAAGCGAGCTGCGGCATTTTGGATTTATTGGAGAGGCTTAAGTGCGCATGCCGTGATGCCGGTAGGCCAGTAAGGAGGGAGTTACATTTGTCAAGTTTTGACATGACAGATGTCTGAATAAGGAGCTGGGCTGACTCCTGGGTGAGGAAGGGTCTAATTCGTTGGATGTTATAGGGTGTAATCCTACCTACACGATCGCGTGATGGCTGTAATGTGTGCTTTGAATGAGAGCTGACTGTACAGGACAACACCAAGGTTCCTGGCTGTTGGGACAGAGGTTACCAAGGCGTTGTCTATGGAAATAGTTAGTTCCCGCATGGGTCAGGACTTTTCATAGTCCAGACTATTCATAGTCCAGTTCCAGTTTTTGGTGACCACCGAAAAGTTAACTACAACATGATTGTCAAGCCACGGTGGTCACACACCGAAACCTGGACTATGATGAATAGGCCTAAAGTCACAGACACAATCAACCACAATCATGAAATTGAGCGTGGAAGACCTATTACTGTAGGTTGAAACCAGGGGGGCAGTCAGCCAGATATTTCGTGAAGCCTCATTTGAAATCGGTAGTTCATATAATGGCCTGTTGTGGCGCTGGACTGGACCCAAAAAGCCCCATAGCTCCATAGAGGCCCATGTATTTTGGCCCAACTTCACCTAGACTGTATTACCTTAATAAACATGGTCATGAATACTTTCTTCTTCCAGTCACTAGTTTAAAGTCTCATTTCTAATGTCATAATATTCTTTTTGGAAAAGTATGGTCCCATTAATTAAAAAAATGACCATAAAGTCGCGTATGTTCTGAGGGGCGTGGCTACCGTTACAGTCTATGATCGGGATTCCCCTCCCACTCAAGAGTCTTCTCCTCCCACTCGAGTCAAAATAAAAACCAACGGAGAAGAAGGGGGGAAGTCCCGCCTCGTTGTCTGGGCAGCCAATGACCAGCTGGTCCAAAACGGAGCCAGCCAATGGCCAGCTGGTACCAAACGGATCTAGAAAGATGGCGACTTACATCAGGAATTAGCATATTATTACAGGCTTCATTTTACGTTCATGTTAGAACCGGGGAACGCTTTGTCCATATTTTTTACAGTCTATGGTTGAAACGCGTCTGTTAGGTAAATAAATGTGAAAAGGACATTGAGTGATGGCTGTTCTCTCTCTCCGTTTCTCACTTTGAAACATTTATTTATTCTTGAATGAATGTTGCGGGCATTCTGATTTGCAGTGCTAAATGCAATTGAGCACGCCCCACACGGACTCACTCACACACAGACTTGAGACGGGTTTCTAACTTTCTATAATTGACCCTGGGTCCTGGAAAGGAATTTAGTTGCGTGTACTGTACTGACAGGTGTTGTTGGTTAGCTGACACTGACATTCCCATCCTCTCTTCCAGGGGCGCTGTTGGCTGCAGAGCACGTAAAGGGGAGCGTGAAGCTCTCTGTGGAGGAGGGCAAAGACACCAGGCTCCGCATCTCAGAGTGAGTACGCTTCTTTCTCGCACTGATGACTTTTACTACACACCGCAAACAGCTGGAGAAATAAACGTGGCCAATGGGGAATTAAGGTTAATCTCCTAAATCCCAGAACCCAATCTTTTCTGCTGAACTTATTTTACATTCACTAGTTCGCTTTAATATGTTGTCATATTATTTTGCTCCTGATCCGATTCCGATCATTTGATTATTGAATTTTCCTGATCCGATATTTATAGTTTTATAGAACACTTATGCCATACCACAATAGTACAATATCCAAAATTACAGACAATATCCAGTCTAATATCATGATATATATATATATATATATATATATACATACACACACACACACACACACACACACACACAGGGTATAATATTGATACATGGATGTGCCCCATTTTCCTGATCACGTTTTTGCTCCAAATCAGTTTCCGATCATTTGAAAATTGATTGGCCCTGGTTTCCGATGACATGATCGGATCGGGACAACCTTATGTTATTTTTTTTCTTGTCACCTCAGTGTCCTGTAAAAAAAGAAATGGAAATGAACAAAACCTACATTAAATGTAACTTCATGAACTAGTAAAGTGCCTGTTCGGGGCAGGTGTTATGTCAGCAATTTTCCGAAGAGGAATAGAAGCATTCATATCAACAACATTCATACTACAATAACGCAATGGTGAAACATTGCTGTTGGGCATCTTGCAACAGTGGTACCCAGAACGTTTTCTTTTATTCCTTTTCCCGTGGGTGCGCACATGCACACGCTTACATTCTGGAGGTGGAGGAGGCAGCAGCGGTAGTGTCACTCGTTCACCCTCCCTACTACTACTAAATCATATTATTAAATCATATTATTAACGTCAAATTTTACTAAACAATGATTAAATCAATCGTCTAATTAACAACGTACCTTGGAGCAAATGGTGTGCTTTGTCACTTTCTCCATGTTCTGTTGCTTGTGTTGGACGGCAGCCGCATAACTTCATCCACAGGCTCCAGTCACGTTCCCTCCCACTGCGGTTCAGAAAAAAGAATGCTGCTTACCCTTTTCTGCACATTGTATCCAAAAAGTGAAGGTCTAATGGTCTAAATTAATTTGAATGTAGGAACGGCAAAACAAAGGAAGTTGTGCGTGTGCATGTTGACTGAACTGGAGTCAGTTGGAGAATTCAAACAGGGGAGGCGCTAAAGCATTTCAACTTCCTTGAAAAAAAATGGAAGCGGCTGACTAAACAAGCTATGTAAACGCTCGTTTAACCGTTTAAACTTGGATTTTCTTTGCCGTTCCTAAATTAAAATTAGTTTAGACTATTAGCTGACCATCACCTTTTGGATACAATGTGCAGAAAAGGGTAAGCAGCATTCATTTTTCTGAACCGCAGTGGGAGGGAACGTGACTGGAGCCTGTGGGTGAAGTTATGTGGCTGCCGTCCAACACAAGCAACTGAGCGTGGAGAAAGTTACAAAGCACAATATTTGCTCCAAGGTACGTTGTTTGGTGTTTATTAGACTATTGATTTAACCATTGTTTAGTAAAAGTTGACGTTAATAATATGATTTAGTAGTAGGGAGGGTGAACGAGTGACGCTACCGCTGCTGCTGCCTCCTCTACCTCCAGAATGTAAACATTGACATGTGCATGTGCACCCACGGGAAAAGGAATAAAAAGAAAATGCCCCAAACGTTCTGTGTACCACTGAAGCACTGTTGCAGGACATCCAACGTTTCACCATGGCGTTATTGTAGTATGAATGTTGTTGATATGAATGCTTCTCTTCCTCTTCGGAAAAACGCTGACATAACACGGTCCTCAATGGAGGATCGCTGATAGTAGGGGTTGTTTGTCCTGCTTAACAACGGTATCGAGGCAGGTGCGCAAGGGGCTTACCGCAAGGTCTATTTCAACAATCTAGCTCATAGAAAACTGAGCTTGTTTTGAATGATGCTGTGCAAATCAAGTTTCCCATCAACAACGTTTGAGTGCGTCACTGAAACCTACTAACCAACCACCCCCTCCTTCTCCTTGCAGTGCTCTGCAGTTCACGGATGTTAACTCCATCGCACGCTACCTGGCTCGTGTGGCCCCTGCTCTGGGCCTCTACGGATCCAACATGATGGAACAGACGGAGGTAAGTCACCTAAGACACCTATGATGCTTTGCATACAAGTGATAATTAACCCATTCTGACCTGAGATCAGATTCATACGAGGTTTCCGCCGGACACACACTGGTCCTGATGAACCCATTCTGACCTGAGATCAGATTCTAAAAATGTCAGTCGCTCTTCGATTTTTCAAAAATAGCAGACCTACAAGCTCGTATCGCGCCACTCGGTGGCGCGATATGAGCTTGTAGATCTGCTATTTTTAAATAGCTAAAGCATAACATGATGCTGACACCAAAATGGGTGCCCGGTCAGAATGGGTTAATGTGGTCAAATTCTAGGGCTGCCACAATTACAAATTTAAGTTGACTATTTTTTGTCGACATTATTATGAATAGAATAAAAATTCAGTTTGGCTTTCAGGCTCTTATGTCTCAGTCTTCGTAATCACAAATTGCACAGGTCACATATGACACATGACTTGAATAGACAAAGACATTACTGACAAATGTAATACTTTTATACTTATTATATACTTATTAATACAATGCGGAAATAGCTAACCAACTATTTCTGCCATTTTTGGAAAATGTTTTAAAATGTATGCACATTTGTCAACATGGAAACGATTGATGATTATGAAAGAATAATTGTTATTATCTCAAATAATTGTCATCATCTCAAATAATTGCGATTGGACGATTATGTAGTTGTGAAAGGCCTATCAAATCTACACTAAATCAACATGTACTTTTTCCTCCAGGTGGACCACTGGCTGGAGTTCAGCGCCCGGCGTCTCTGTGGTCAGACCGGGCTGACAGAATCCCTGGCGGACCTGGACAAGACCCTGTCCATCAGAACCTTCCTGGTGGGGAATATTGTCACCCTGGCTGATCTCTGTGTCTGGGCTGCACTCAAAGGTTCGTCACACAAGATCTATTCATTTAAAGCCATTTATGATTTTGGCCATTCAAATATAATTACATATATGAATGAATGAATGAACAAACTAATGAAGTAGTTTGCTAGTGAGACAGGAAACCAAGGACAGAAAGGAGATAGAGGTGAAACTGGGTCCATGCGTAGCCACAAAAGATATTTCTTGAATATTTCCAACATGACAGTTTACCTTGTTTTATTTTTTGTGTTAGGTGTTTTTACACCAAATCAGAACTGTCTGTAGTCTTGTTATGGATCATTATTCATTACACATGGTATTTCAACGTGTTGTATGTACTAGTCCTTACCCGTTCTGAATATATGAACAGCAAATGATGTTCAGTGTGGGTAATGTGTTAAATGCTGCAGTACAATCATAAGTATACCATTGATACAATTGGTATTGTGGCTGCTTTGGAGAGGTTATCCTTTAACATGAATAATCAGTTGGATAAATATGATTTGAAGTGGAACGTGTTCCTCAGTCATGTTGCAGGTCCTTTGGTGTGATCCATGGTCAGGCAATGCCCTTTTGCTTGTTTATTGTATTAATATACATAGTCCTTACCCGTGTATGGACTATTGCCCCCCATAAATATATTGAATTGGTCTTCATTTTAACTTGTATAATATATTTGTGTCTTTTTTGTGTGAATAAAAACAGCACTATAACATGAAAATATTTGTATAAATGCATGGTAGGGAAATGTTTTCATGGCAAGGACTGTAAAATGTACACTTATTAGCCCACAGACCCCAGTTTGACATGCAGCACAGAAAGTATGGGCTGTGGCACAGGTATTCCCAAATGTACAGTGTGGGTCTGTGTCTGTCCCAACATGCATTTCACTGGTGACACTGGTGACACGTGATTTGCGGGGAGATGAGTTGTTCAGTACCCCCTGGTGGCCGCGGGGGGTACTGCGCCCTGGTTGCGGTTGGATTATTATTTCATATAAATGGGTGATGTAAAAACAATATCTGTACAGTAAATATGACAGTTGCGTCGGTAAAAAGTAGCCTAGCTGGATTGTGGGAGCGTGCAGATTTATTTTGGCATGGAGAGACGTGTGCTAATAGTGTGGCTCGGTCGGAGATAGACCACGGACAAATAAACGGGTTTCTATTCACTAATAAATTCATTATTAATCTTATTGGAAAAATGGCTTTGTTAAGACCTCCATATTATTATGGTCAATGCCTGTGTGAAAAGTGGGAGCGATTGGTGCAGGCAATGAGGAGATAAGTGTTTGTTTCTGACAGACAGACAGACAGACAGACAGACATTCAGACAGACATTCGCTCATTTATAGTATGATAGTGTACTTTCATGTAGAGCTGGGAAATTATATAGATTTCTCCATTCTGAAAATAATTGAATTGTTATTTGTAATAGTAACTAAACGCATGCACAGGTGAGTCTTCCTACTACACATGAATCCAATGTGAATCCGCTCATTTGCATATAGCATCAAATAGCATGTCGTACACAGGCCCCTCTGGCATCACACAATAGACAAAGGTACCGCCAGAAGGTTGAATGCCATTATCCTTCACCTTTCCTTCACCGGAGCTTTAATGTTTAAGGAGTGCCATGATTTCTTTTCCACCCTAAAACATGATCCTCAGGTCTTATTGTTATATAAGGAGGAATACCTTTTTCAAAAAAGTGTACAGTAATTGTTAAACTGTCGTTTTTATGTGGGCACCCCCACCAGTTCATTAAGTATGCCTGGTGGGTGGTGATGGGTACATGTAGTTGTATGATAAAGGGGGAGGGGTTAGGGGAGGGGCTGACAATGTGATGTCACTATATTACTGTTTTTTTCATTGGCACGTTTGACTGTCAAGGGTTCAGCCTCCAGGAAGAAACCCTAAATACAAAGTTAATACACCATTGCACATAAATACAACTCCAGGGTGTCTAATGAAGTAGACACATGGACCTCATAGACACATGACAAACTGGGGAAAAAATTGTGGCACTAAAGTAGAATGGGATCACCTGATTTAAATCCAGCAAATGTCTTTCATACAGGCCATGTGGAGTGGCCCGGTCAGGATGGATCCTTCCTCCATGTCCATCGATGGTTCAACTTCCTGGCCTCTCAGATGCCTTTCACTGCTGTGGGCAACAAGTGGACCAAGGGCAAAGCTCCCCCACGCAAGGCCAACGTAAGCACACCGTCAGCCCCACATGATTAAGCCCCCCATCAGCCCCACATGATTTAATAAGCCCCCCATCAGCCCCACATGATTTAAGCCCCCCATCAGCCCCACATGATTAAGGCCAACGTAAGCACACCATCAGCCCCACATGATTAACCCATTCTGACCTGAGATCAGATTCATACGAGGTTTCCGCCGGACACACACTGGTCTGATGAACCCATTCTGACCTGAGATCAGATTCTAAAAATGTCAGTCACTCTTCGATTTTTCAAAAATAGCAGACCTACAAGCTCGTATCGCGCCACTCGGTGGCGCGATATGAGCTTGTAGATCTGCTATTTTTCAATAGCTAAAGCATAACATGATGCCGACACCAAAATGGGTGCCCGGTCAGAATGTGTTAAGTCCAACGTAAGCCCCCCATCAGCCCCACATGATTAAGGCCAACGTAAGCCCCCCACCAGCCCCACATGATTTTGGTGTTTGTACTTTTTGTAGCCCTAAAATCTGGAAGGGACTTTGCAATGGCTTTCCTCGTCAAATGAACACATTTTCACTGTAAGGTTTTGGCTTGATAAAATTATGTGAGTGAGAGAGTTTAACATTTTGTTTTACGACATAAATGTATTGGCTTAAATAACACAAGGAAATTACGTCTCAGAATCCACATGGAAACGTAGTGGTTCCAAAATGTCGATCTCAGACTTCATTTGACTAGCCTGTCACCGCTTCACCGACGTATGACGCGTGTATGTGTGTGTGTGTGTGTGTGTGTGTGTGTGTGTGTGTGTGTGTGTGTGTGAGACAGTCAGAGGAGAGGGAGAAAAAACAGGATGTGGGAAAATTTGTGGAGCTGCCAGGAGCTGAGATGGGAAAAGTCGTGGTCCGCTTTCCCCCAGAGGCCAGCGGGTAAAACACAACTTATCTTTAAAATAATTACATTAATACTTATGCAAAAGTATTGTAACAAGGCTGTGTTCATGTGTAATGTGATGCTATTGGTTTGTCCCACCACTCTGTTAGTCATTGTGATTCCTAATCATTAATAAGTTTCTCAACTATGTACTCTCTCTGTCCTTTGTTGTGCCCCCTGCCCAGGTACCTGCACATTGGCCATGCCAAGGCTGCTCTGCTGAACCAGCACTACCAGGTGACCTTTAAAGGCAAGCTCATCATGCGCTTCGATGACACCAACCCCGAGAAGGAGAAGGAGGACTTTGAGAAGGTGAGGTGTTCCAGACTCCAGTCTGGTTGTTGTGACAGTGATGCCATATTCACGGTACACCATAATGCGGTTCAATACTCACTTTTTGGTTTAGCAATTTTCATTTTGCCTTATTACTTTACACACATGTCTTACTGAACTGGCTCTATGTTGCTGCAGAAAATGTAAATGTATCATTCTGAAGGACCAGCAGAGCAGAATAACCACTGTTCATGTAATCACCATGATTTTACTGGCTTTTTTTTAATGGAACAGTACCACTACCATTATCATCATACTCCTGGCATTGCAAAGTAAGTAATGCAGTAAATGTTAGCAAGCTTGGTTGGCACTGCTATCGTTACTGTCTACTACACAAAGCCTCCGCACATCTGCTGAAAAGAATCGTTAACAGATTAGTTTGACTGTGAGCGTATTGAATAAAATAATTAGAACCAGTTTCACAATGGAACCCTGCCTATCGAACCCCAACCCTACAATTGTCCTCATCATGTCTTCTCTCTCGATCTCTCCCTGTGCTGTCTGTCTCCTGTCCAGGTGATCCTGGAGGACGTGTCCCTGCTGCAGATCCATCCGGACCAGTTCACCTACACCAGCGACCACTTCCCCAACATCCAGCGTCTGGCGGAGCAGCTGCTCACGGAGGGCAAAGCCTACATCGACGACACGCCACCAGAGCAGATGAAGCTGGAGAGAGAGCAGCGCTTCGAGTCCAAGAACCGCAGCAACTGTATGTTAAGCCATTTTATACATTGGCTATTCAAAAGTTGCAGAGATACCATCTCATAACCCGTTACTTCGTGCCGCACTATGCGCTTGTAGATCTGCTATTTTAGATTTTTCTTTTAACATTTTTGTAAATCTTTGACTATAATATTTAATTTAACAGTTTGACTGCGGAAAACGATTTACCAGACTTTTAATCAACCCCCCTTCACTGCCGAGATTGTTGTATTACCTTTAGAGCATACGCTGAATTATTTGGGCTTTTAATCCGCGAAAATCGAGCGAAAAAAGCTTCCCCCGTTTGTTATGAACGGCCGGACCACCCGCCATCTTGGTACACCCGGAAGACGCAGCACAGGAGCCTCCTCCATGAGGCGTTGCACCCCATGCATTTCCATTGGCCTCAATTTCCCAGAAGCCCTAGCAGCCCACAGCATGTGACGATTTCCGGTTTCGTCATCAAAGCGAATGCATCTAGTCTCTATCTCCGCGACGAAGACGGATTTTCTTTTTATTTATTACAATACAGCGGATTAAACACATAAAACAAAAGTCGCGTATGTCCGATATGGCAGCGACATTAACCTGGAGTAATCCATTCAAAGCACGGAAACTGTTAATTTCATATTTAAAGCAAATCTAATGTTCTCTCTTTCCCTGTCTCTCTCTCTCTAGCGGTAGAGCAGAACTTTAAGATGTGGGAGGAGATGAAGGCTGGGTCAGTGCGCGGTCAGACTTGCTGCATGAGAGCCAAGATCGACATGGCGTCCAACAACGGCTGCCTGAGAGACCCCACCCTCTACCGCTGCAAGAACGCTCCCCATCCCCGCACAGGCACCAGTTACAAGTACTGCCACCTCTGATGCTTTTAACCCATTCTGACCTGAGATCAGATTCTAAAAATGTCTATTACATCCTGACAGTTTCATTATTAACCCATTCTGACCTGAGATCAGATTCTAAAAGTGTCTTAGATTTTTCAAAAATAGCAGACCTACAAGCTCGTATCGCGCCACTCGGTGGCGCGATATGAGCTTGTAGATCTGCTATTTTTCAATAGCTAAAGCATAACATGATGCCGACACCAAAATGGGTGCCCGGTCAGAATGGGTTAACCAGTTACAGCATTAAAACAACATAGTCCAGTAACAACACAGCCTCATCCCATCTTTAACTATTGATAATCGGGTACTGTACACCTTCAGATTTTGTTTGTGTAAGCTGATTTACTCACTGGTATTTCTCCCTCTCTAGGGTGTACCCAACGTACGACTTTGCCTGTCCCATCGTGGACAGTGTAGAGGGGGTGACCCACGCCCTGAGGACCACGGAGTACCATGACCGCGATGACCAGTTCTACTGGGTGATCGATGCACTGCGACTCAGGAAGCCCTACATCTGGGAGTATGCCAGGCTCAACCTCAACAACACTGTTCTGTCCAAGAGGAAGCTCACCTGGTTTGTGGACCAGGGCTATGTCGATGGCTGGTGAGTTCTTCTTCAGGCCTAATTGTTAAAGTGTCTGTGTGTGTGCGTGTGTGTACACGCAGTCTGAACATGCACCCTCTATAATGAACCATCAACTCGCCTCACCAAGCTTCACAACGATGGGTACTAGGTTTGGGAAATTACCATAACCCAACAACCTAACAAAAGCCTGTCTGCCCTTTAAAGATTTCCCCAACATTGCGTTCATGAACTGTCCCTTTCCTCCGTCTTTATTAAATGTCTTCCTCCTGATCCCATGTTGTCTCTCATCTCCTCCAGGGACGACCCTCGTTTCCCCACCGTCCGAGGAGTGCTGAGAAGAGGAATGACTGTCGAGGGCCTCAAACAGTTTATCGCTGCTCAGGTAAATTGGCTTGTCACCTTTGCACACAAGTACACTGTAGAATCCAGGGACTGGCTTTATTACTAGGCCCTAATAATAGCTTCAATGTACAGGTCGGCGGTGGCTCAGGGGTAGAGTGGCTGGATGGTAACCGCAAGGTTGCCTGTTCGAACCCGGGCTTCCCCAGAGTTAGTCTCGAAGACTGAGCTTCTCTTCTTCCCAGCTAAATCCTGCCCTATGCGGGAGCTAACTATTTCCGTAGACAACGCCCTGGTAACGTCTGTCCCAACAGCCAGGAATCTTGGTGTTGTCCTGGACAGTCAGCTCTCGTTCAAACCTCACATCACAGCTGTCACTCGATCCTGTAGGTTCACACTCTATAACATACGACGAATTAGACCGTTCCTCACCCAGGAATCAGCCCAGCTCCTAATCCAGACAACAGTCTTATCAAAACTCGACTACTGTAACTCCCTCCTTACTGGCCTACCAGCATGTGCACTTAAGCCTCTCCAGCTGATCCAAAATGCAGCAGCTCGCTTGGTCTTCAACCAGCCAAAATTCTCACATGTCTCCCCCCTGCTCCGCTCCCTCCACTGGCTCCCGGTCGCTGCCCGCACAGAATACAAAACTCTGATGCTGGCATTCAAAGCAACCAAAGGTATGGCTCCCCCATATCTTACAAGTATGATTGAACCCTACAAACCCTCCCGCGCACTCAGATCAGCCAACGCAGGGAAGCTGGAAGTACCCTCACTAAAAACGCCGGGACAACGCTCCACACGTCCCAAACTCTTCTCCCTTCTGGCTCCAAAACTGTGGAATGCACTTCCCATTGCAGTCAGAACTGCAGCATCACTCCCAATCTTCCGCCGTAGCCTGAAAACCCACCTTTTCAGACTCCATCATGGCCCTTAGCACTTACCCTAAACCCTTAGATAGCATTTCTGTTGGATTATATAGCATTTGATACAGACTTATAGCATGTTATGTAGACAGCACTGTAATTGTATTGTATGTAGTCATAGCACGCCATAGTACACATATATAGCATAGTAGTAAAGATGTATAGTTTATATGTATAGTGTATGTATAGTTTCACTATATAAATATTCCACTGTTACTTTCTTAGCTTACGCATGTTTCATGATAAATGCTTTTTATGTGATGTATTCCCATGCTTTGTTCTTGCTTAAATGTAAGTCGCTCTGGATTAAGAGCGTCTGCTAAATGCCTAAATTGTAATTGTAAATTGTCCTTGAGCAAGACACTGAACCACAAATTGCTCCTGATGTGCTGGCTGGTGCCTGGCATGGTTTCCGCTGCCATCGGTGTATGAATGGGTGTGTGAATGGGTGAATTGATGCACAATCTATGTAAAGCGCCGATGGATGGATGGATGGATAGACTGACAGACAGACAAACAGAACTTGTATTGATCTATTCAGGTGTGAGGTGTTTACATGACTATTTCCAGAATTTCAGTTGCCTAAAAAAAATATGTAATCAATGATGTAATATAAATGATGCATATAAAATGGGTTCTATACAATTTCTTTCTATAAACCAGTGGTTCTCAAATGGTTTGGCACAAATTCCATTAAAATGTCTTTATTTCTGTCTCTCTGCCCAGGGAGGATCCAGGTCAGTGGTGAACATGGAGTGGGACAAGATCTGGGCCTTTAACAAGAAGGTGCGTTTGATTTATCCTCTCTGTATCCCACCCCCTTTTTGCAGCGGCAAGGACTGGCAGATGTTGTGAGACTGTGAAACATATGAAATACACAAATATCATTACTTTAATGAGGAGAGACTGGTTTTTTGTCACTGTACCACACTTAATTGTAGTTATTTGGTAGTTACTGGATCAGTGGAGTGAAGAGGATTTAGTTTTAATTCTTTATTACAAGTTGTCTTAATTCCAGGGCATTCATTATAGCTGGAAGTATTATAATTTTTTTGAGTCCCCAGTTGGTTTTGATACAGCGTATATCAAAGTTTCCAGTGTTTAACCCATTCTGACCGGGCACCCATTTTGGTGTCGGCATCATGTTATGCTTTAGCTATTGAAAAATAGCAGATCTACAAGCTCGTATCGCGCCACCGAGTGGCGCGATACGAGCTTGTAGGTCTGCTATTTTTGAAAAATCGAAGAGCGACTGACATTTTTAGAATCTGATCTCAGGTCAGAATTGGTTCATCAGACCAGTGTGTGTCCGGCGGAAACCTCGTATGAATCTGATCTCAGGTCAGAATGGGTTAACTCCTTGTGTATTGGGTAGTCCATAAACTGTATCCAAAAGTTTGGAAGAATCTAGCTAAACATGTTTTATTCACTTTATTGTACAGTACCTTGTCTTTTTGAAGAACTCCTGTAGCCATGCCCGAGATAACATGAATGTACCTTTGCACAGGTAGCCATGTCCGAGATAACGAGACTGGATACATTAGAGTTAATCTAGAATTTAAAACAATATACATTATTTTATTTTAGCTCCGTTGCTAGCCACCATGTAAGAAACAGCCAAAATCCCCGCGTGCACACTGTTTTTATTGACATTATGGCTCATAATGATATGAAGTAGGCATGATGGTGCCTAATAAAACATTAATAGTTTCACTTTCAGCCTAAACTACAAGACCTATTCTTCTATTCAATTCAATTCAATTCAATTTTATTATAGTGTCAAATCACAACGAGTTGTCTCAAGACACTTTACAACCAACAAAGATCCACCCAGAGCAAGCAATATTGCGAATTTGCGACAGTGGCAACGAAAAACTCCCCTTTTAGGAGAGGAGAAAAGAACGTCAGGCAGAACCAGACTCTGGGGTGGGCGGCCATCTGCCTCGACCGTGTCGGGGGGGGTAGAGGGAGAGAGAGAGAGATAGACAGAGAGAAATAGACAGAAATAGACAGGTGGGCTCCGTGGAGGGGTCTGGTCCACATCTGGTCCACATCTGGTCGAGCTCTGTGAGGCCGGGTCCAGGTCACACTTCTGGTGGGCTCCATGAAGAGGCCTGATCCACGGTCACGCTCATTCAGTCAGTTGGGGGTTAGTATTAGAGGTCCACAGAACTGCGACGGGGAGGACGAAAAGAGACTCCGGGGAGAGATTCCCCGGATGTTGGATTAGTGGCAGGCCTTACTGGAGCCTATATAGTGTATATTACAAGTACTGCTGGGAGACAGACCCACACAACAATGTACGACCATGGTATCCAGCCAGACTTGGAGACAACCCTAGCTATAGGCTTTGTCGTAGAGAAAGGTTTTCAACCTAGTCTTGAATGTGCAGAGCGTGTCAGCCCCACGGACCGAAGCCGGGAGAAGGTTCCACAGCTGAGGTGCCTGGGACCTAAACGCCCTGCCTCCTATTGTAACTTTTGATATTTTTGGAACAGTAAGCATTTTTGCATACTGTAGACGCACTGGTGTTCTATTTGGTTTGTAAGGATCAATGAGATCTTTGAGATATTGTGGTGCCTGACCATTGAGAGCTTTGTAGGTAAGAAGAAGAATTTTGAACTCTATTCTGTGTTTGACAGGGAGCCAGTGTAGAGAGGCCAGTGAAGGAGTGATATGGTCTCTTCTTCTGGTACCTGTCAGCACACGCGCCGCAGCATTTTGAACTAGCTGTAGGCTTTTCAGAGACTTACCTGGGCAGCCTGATAATAGCGAGTTGCAGTAGTCCAGCCTTGAGGTAACAAATGCGTGGACAAGTTTTTCTGCGTCTATTTTGGATAGGATGTGCCTAACCTTTGCAATATTTCGCAGGTGAAAAAAGGCAGTCTTTGAGATTTGTTTGATGTGCGATTTGAAATACATATCTTGATCAAAGGTAACTCCCAGATTCTTTACAGTGGCCTTGGAGGCCAAGGTAATGCCATCTAGAGAAAAGTTCTCATCGGCTAGCTTGTCTCTTAGGGGCTTAGGGCCGATCACGATAATTTCCGTTTTGTCAGAGTTGAGGAGTAGGTAATTACGGCTCATCCAACTCTTTATGTCTTTAAGACAAGCTTGAAGTTTGACTAATTGATCCGTTTCGTTCGGTTTCATCGATAGATATAATTGAGTGTCGTCCGCGTAACAATGGAAATTCTTCTCTGCTCATGTTGCAAATTCGGCTGGCACTCGCCGCACCTAACGCCCCCCTGGCATCTAAACAATTAAGAACTGACACATTTATTCATACCTATCTCAAATAGTTGGCTACTATGAAGTGAAATTTGAGAATCGGTGTTCGGAGAAGTCATTGAATACATGAACGAGGCTATTATTTACTGTATAACATCAGGCTTCATGTGTTCTAGTATCTATCAGTCAACCTGCTTGCCTTTACAAGCGAGTAATGGACTCATCGCTCTGCTTGCATGGCTTTTTGGATCTTCACTGTTTTGTTTCACATCCCATCCTCCGCTCACCACCTCTCCTTGCTCTCTACTAACCTTTTAACACAAAAAATGCTGGAAACGTATCCATACGCTTTATTAATATCGAACGCCGTACGCGCGAAGCGTATGTATACGTTTTATACGTTTTTTTATTGCTTACTGTACATCAACGTCCTATGCTCCAGGACACCGAGGAAAATAACAGCGATCGTCTCCAGGAAGCTCCAATATGTGATCCGGGAGTAAAAAGCCCCTCCCTCCTGAAAAGAGGTCTGTCTGTGGCGAAGACGCTCCCTCCTCCAATGCCTCCATTACACGTATGGGTCTGCACGGCAACGGCATAGACCAACGCAGATGTCAGGGCATCTAAAATGGAGTTACCCATACTCTAGTAGTAGTCTAGTGTCTGTGAATACACTCGATTCCCCCTCCCCTCCTGTTTCTACATGGTTTCTCCCGAGGAATCTTTGTGGGGGGAGTCTGAGTCTCTTCTGCCCGGATCGCATTGCAGTTTGAGTTCCCTGGCCCCAGGCCACACTGCGCCTTGTAATCGCCTTGCACCGCTCTCTCATTCTCGGAAAAAGATATAACGCAGTCGTGTCGATTTGCCCTCTGCCAGTATATAAACCAAGAATAATCTTCAACGATCGCCATTTCATAACGTTTTCAACACGCACACGGCACACGCCATGATCAACTAACTGCCTGGCTACGTCTTCAGTCTTCACCAGCCATCGCTATCCGTTGTGTGGATCGCCATCGCGTCTTCACTTTGTTTGTTTGGGCAAGAAGCACGATCAGCGATGGAAAAGAGCTTTATATCCACGGCAGATAAGTAATGACGTATTATCGAAGGACCGCCATGATCAACTTACTGCCTACGTCTTCGTCAGCCAATGCAGCCATCATCGCTATCCGTTGTGTGATTGTGGATGTAGGCTATATCCACGGTATCGAGAGAGACGCCCGGCTGTGATATAGGTCTTATCACTACAATTATAATGAATAAAAAGGCTACAATCACACAACGGATAGCGATGGCTGCATTGGCTGGTGACAACGTAGCCTCGGTCCCAGGCAGTTAGTTGATCATGGCGGTCCCTCGATAATACGTCATTACTTATCTGCCGTGGATAAAACTCTTTTCCATCGCTGATCTCTGCTTCTTTGCCCAAACAAAGTGAAGATAGCGTTGTCCAACAAAGCAGCCAGTTATTTGATCATCTCTCTCTCCTGTGCTTCTTTCCTCAAACATGTCCAGACATGTCAACCTCAACCACTAAACTCACCGATCCAGTAACGCATCTCACCGTTATACTATCGTTCTGAAGGCAGATATAAAAATAAACATAAATAAATTATTGTCATATACATACTACACACTGAATGAAAGCCCTAATTGTCTACTTTTAGGAGGAAAACAAATACATAATATTGATCCCATGTACAGTTTGTCAGTAGGATATTGAATGCAGTTGTTCAGGTCCAACTATTATTCACAAAATAAGGCCTATAGCGACATGTACATATTATATACCGTATGAAACAGAAGACCCTCTGCTTTCATAAGAAAAAAACTAATACTGTAATAATAATAAAAATCACACCCCTGTGAAGTGAGCATTTCCTCATGAAGTTATCATAGCGAGTTATAAAGGTTTAAAGTCACAGAGATTGACAGGCAGATATAAACATAAATAAATTATTATCATATACATACTACACACTGAATGAAAGCCCTGAATGTCTACTTTTAGGAGGAAAACAAATATACAAATATATACAAATATAGTTTGTCAGTAATTGGCTATTGAATGCAGCTTGCGCCCACCAGAGAGGATTTCAGAAAATGCATGGACCAGAAGAACTATTATTCACAAAATAAGGCCTATAGCGAAATGTACATACTATATACCGTATGAAACAGAAGACTCTCTGCTTTCATAAGAAAAATACTTCTACTGTAATAATAATGAAAATCACACCCCTGTGAAGTGAGCAGTGCAATGTTGCGCAACATTGCACTGCTCACTTCACAGGGGTGTGATTTTCATTATTATTACAGTAGAAGTATTTTTCTTATGAAAGCAGAGAGTCTTCTGTTTCATACGGTATATAGTATGTACATTTCGCTATAGGCCTTATTTTGTGAATAATAGTTCTTCTGGTCCATGCATTTTCTGAAATCCTCTCTGGTGGGCGCAAGCTGCATTCAATAGCCAATTACTGACAAACTATACATGGGACCATGTGTATTTGTTTTCCTCCTAAAAGTAGACATTCAGGGCTTTCATTCAGTGTGTAGTATGTATATGATATTATTTGTGTTCATTTTTATATCTGTCTGTCAATGTCTGTCAACTTCAACCTTCCATATCTCTGCTGTTTTTTCAAAAGAGCAGCGTGCTGCGAAAAGCAGGTGTTAGAAAAAGGTCAATATCTCCAGAATGGAAGATGGTAGAATCATAATTTTTTTTTAAAATTGAAGTGGACTAGTTTGGCTTCCTTTTGATTTATGCGGTGTGATTCTCGCTATAAGAGGCCCCTCGCTGTGGGCCCCGAAAAAGTTCAGAAGTCCCAATGTTAATCGCTCAGCACCACCAAGCCTGAGCAAATAGAAAACTCTAGCAATCAATGTGTTAACCATCATTATGTCCGGACACTGACAAATGTGTCTGTGGCAAGACTTGGCCTCATCCATGGCAAATTCTACAGTTTGCACATCATTATAATGTTCTGATTTTGATCATAAGACCCAATTACTGAATGTCAGTCCAGTATTTACTAAAACAGTGACACTATGTATTGGCATTCTTTTTTTTTTTGAAGACCCCCATAACTCTTGAGAGTGTAGAAATGAAAGCGGCTGCTCCTCCCTGCCACATGTCATTTGGTCATTCAGTTGGTGGTCATGCTGCGTCCTTTCCTCCATGGTGAGCTGCTGTGTTTGTCTGGCTCCATGCGCTTCTTGCCCTGAAGCCTTAAGGCTCATTCATAGTCTGGACTTTCGGTGGTGAGGTGACCACCGCTCCAGTGGTGAGGTGACCACCGGAGCTGAAATAACGTTGAGCGGTGGTGAGTAAAAACAGAGAGAAGGGCGGTGGCGGTGGTTTGCTCTTCACCGTGACGTCATGTTGTAGTTCGGTGGTCACCTCACCACCGAGAACCCATACTATGAATGAGCCCTAACTTGCATTTCATCACTTCATCACTGTGTTGCTCAATGAAAAGAACCAATTTTCAACCAAAATTATATTATTTCCATCAAATGGTTGTTGCTGAATATACGAATGAATATATATATATAGTTATTTTTTCTGTGATAAATAACATAATGTTGCCCTTTGTGTTAAATAGTTATGATTAGTACATTTAGTGACTGATTCATGATTTAAACCCTCATCTACCAGTCCTCACCATGTTCATCAACATTATCGACCAAACTAGCTTTTTGGGGGGTTTTCTATTAAATGTACATTGTACAAGTCATGTTCGCGTGTCGTGATACATCAGACTAGTGGAGCCAACTACAATATGATCAGACTGGCTTTTTCCAAATGCTGGTGGTGTTGCAGATAGTAAAGTCAAGGTCACCGGTGGTGTCGCTTCAAATTGGGACCGTGCGGGCTGAAAACCGCAGCATATACACTCAACCACTAGATAGGGCTGTGGCGAATTTAACCTCTGAATGTATAACAATCTTTTACACTTTTAAGAGTTTAAATGAACACTGCATTATACAGAGTACACTACAGGTCTAAAACAAAGTAAGTAACTTAGTACAGCAGTGCTAGTCTAGTCTAGTACCAGATCGCTCACTGGTGAAGGAAAAGACACTTCGCAGATGCAATAGTTCCGTAGATGAAGACACCAGGACAGGAAGTAATGTAATGTAGGTCAGCCATTCTGTGTGAACATGTCTCTACCTTGTCTATCTGTCTTTCCCTCTCTCCCTTGTCTCCTGCCTTACACTATGTCCCTCTCTCTCTGTTGCTTAGACACTTTCTCATTTGATTTCTTTCTCATACTTATAACTTCGCTCTCACACACACACACACGCACGCACACACACACACACACACACACACACACACACACACACACACACACACACACACACACACACACACACACACACACACACACACACACACACACGCACACACACTGTTCCTCTCCTGTCTTTGACATTAAGCTGCATCTCACTCTTCTGTTTCCAAGCTGCCAGTTAGCTGTTTGAAGGTACTCCTCCTCCTCTCTTCTTCTCCTTTATCTCCTCCTCCTTCCTCCATGATCACCTCCCTGCTCCTCTCTGCTCCTTCCATCCCAGCAGCCCTCTCTCCAGAGCAGGACCATAATACAATACATGGCATTATCATTTCACCGCTTCAGCCATATAGCATAAATAGACTATCTAATGGATTGATTTTCACGTATGTTTACATTTCCTCTGTAGTCATTCAAAATGTTAACCAACTTTACTAAATGATGAATAATTGAGTCAATGTTGGCTAAAGATTGAACCTCATGCAGCGTCATTAATTTTACCCAGGTGTGAATGATGAATCCCTTTTGATCAGACATGGGAGGTGCATGGCCGATTGGTTATTAACATAGGTAACGCCCCCTAATCACTATATAAAGAGATCATGATCATATTCATAACATAACTTTGACCAAACATAACCACACAGTCAAATTCAGTTTGTCCCCTTCTATCTGTTACGTTGGTCCTGGCCAACTAAATCTTAAACAATAGAACCTCCTAATAATGTTTGAAGTACAGTTTTTCCAGCTTGTGGGGTGGCTAGTGATAATTAATTGTCTGGCTGAGATTTAGTCTGCAAAGGCTCGGTCCTTGGTTTTACTTGACTGCTGTTTGGCTTAGCCAATAATCCAGTGCCTTGTTGAGATCAGAATCAAGAATCAATACATCTTTATTGTCGCATCACATTAAAAGTGAAATCTTTTTTTTTTTTAATATAGTTTTTATCCCACGGTTTTGCAACCCAGTGTCAATTATCTAATGTAATCATGGACGCTACACTTCCTCTGCCAACCTGGGGGGTCAACGGACTGACCTCATGCTTCCTTCTATGCATGAGGAGTCCAAGCTGCTTCTTTTACCTGACGGGAGCCGGACGTAGCGCGTGAAAGGAACGCGTTATTCCGACCAATTCCTTTCCCCTCCATCAGGCGCCCAGGGGGAGGTAGTTTAGAGACCAGGATTACTGCAAGTTTTTTGTGAGCGTTCCTACCCTAGGGGACACGGGGAGAACATGCAAACTCCACACAGAAAGGCCCTTTCGCCAAACCCCGCCTCGGGTGTTGGCGCTGACGCGGAAGAGAGAACACACCCACAGCGCCTACAGCGTCCCCAGCGGGAATGTTCACTGCAGTTAAAAGATAGAGAAAAACAAAGTGTGTACACTGTGTAGTACATGAATAATCTACATGATGTATGCATAAATATTAATAATGGGTCTTAAATGTTGATGTAGCCTACACGTATAATATAAAGGAGTCTATTAAATACAACCGATTAGTCTTTTTGATGTGAGGTGATTAATTTATTTTTGTTATTATTTTGGGGATTAAATACAACCGATTAGTCTTTTTGATGTGAAGTGATTAATTTATTTTTGTTATTATTTTGGGGATTAAATACAACCGATTAGTCTTTTTGATGTGAAGTGATTAATTTTTTTTTATTATTTTGGGGATTAAATACAACCGATTAGTCTTTTTGATGTGAAGTGATTCATTTATTTTTGTTATTATTTTGGGGATTTAGAGATGAAGTTGCTTTCCAGGTCTCTTTTGAAAAGTTTGATAAAGTTCCTCTGTTGATGTATTGTTTCTCTCCTTCCTCTTTGGCACCGTGCCACTCCATTCACTCTAGCTCTTTTCATGCACTCAGGCCAAACATATTACAACCAACCAGTATTACTACCGCCACCACCACTGTGTACCAATTCCTGCAAAGTGTTTGACTCAAGTGATTTTCACAGAAGAGAAAAGGGTGACAGCCATTCAAATCTGTGCAGGACCCTGTAAGTGGATGTGACAAAGATCATTTCAAGCACTCAATTACTTTTTATTGCATACAGTCAGTGTGAATGCACCTTAACCCTCTAAGACCCAGCGTTGCTTTTTAGCAACAAATTTATTTAATTTAATTACTAAATTATTATAATTTTTTTCTGTTCTTTTTTCACCTAAACGTCATCAGCGATGTTCATTGCAATGCAATTTCAATGCCATTGGTCATGATATTTGCATATAAATACCCCCCACAGAGGCTGAAATTCACACAAATTAAAAATGTCTGGACTCTGTGCGATTTTGAACAAGACTTTTGACCTTTACCCTAATAAAAGTAGGTAAAATAATTGTAATATATGTTTTTTTGTGATCATTAGAATGTCTAGAACATGTTTTATTCATTATTGTGAAAGATATCCCCAAAATGTAAATTATTAATTTATTATATTATATATTTATTATTTAAAAAAAAATTACAAACTTTTTTTTTTTTTTTTTTAACATATTTTTTAGTCTTAGTCCTAGTAGTACAAAGTAGTAGTAAGGTTGAAATCTATTTTAATTAATGCGGGTGTTCGAGAGTATAAATGAGAGCCAAAAGGTTCTTGTATAGCCATGCATGCTCTGCTGTGCTTTCTGTGTCATTGCATCCTTAGTCATATTCAGCACCAATCAACGCCTCGTTCCTTTTGGATGCATCCGCTGTGATTTCCTGCGTATTTTCAATTTAATAATGCATTATTAAAAAGAAAATACTCATTATACAGAGAAAATACAGTGTGCGGGTGTATTCTATACTGTTCAGGTGTTTACCTGCTGACAGCCCCCCCCCCCTCTGTGTGTGTGTGTGTGTGTGTGTGCGTGCGTGTGCGTGTGTGTGCGTGCATGTCTGTGTGTGTGCGTGTGCGTGTGTGCAGGTAATAGACCCGGTGGCTCCCAGATACACAGCGTTGTCCAGCTCATATGTGGTCCCTGTTCACGTCCCTGAAGCCGCTGAGGAGATGACGGAGGCTGCCAAACACCCCAAGGTATTCCTTTCCTCAACCTAACGCACACACTCCCAATTCTCAAGAATGAGTGGTATAAACGTACCTGTAAGAAATTGCAATATAACAAAAAAATAAACCTATTTTAGTGCTCCCAAATCATTGCAGATGGGTCTTGTGTATCTGTCCTTGTGTCCAGAATGAGGAGGTGGGGAAGAAGGAGGTGTGGTACGGACCCCGGGTGCTGGTGGAGGGAGGAGACGCAGAGACCTTCAAGGAGGGCGAGATGGTGACCTTCATCAACTGGGGGAACCTCGTCATCACCAAAATCAATAAGTAGGTTGGAAGGACAACGAACAGCTAAGCAGAAGCGCTCAGTTTGTCATTGTTGTGAAGTTATGACTTTACATTTCCATTCAAACAGCCACATTTGCAGACAGATTCTATTCCGTTTGATTCTACCTTTTTTAATTTGTGCCCCTAGTACCTACCTTTCATTGTTGACCTTTTTACTCTTGTTGGATCCTTGTTTGTCATTGATGGCGGGTGTGGGTGCCATTGATGGAATATTCCATCATTTAAGAGTTTTTATTGATTTAGTTCGATCCCGTATGAATAGCTCTGGGTTGGTAGACGATTGATTTTTTTATTTTTGATAATTAAATGTATAATTATTACACATCTTTATACTGTGTGCTTAACCCATTTTGGGCGGGAACCCCTTTTGATGTTAGCATTATGTTATGCTTTAGCTATTGAAAAATAGCAGATCTACAAGCTCGTAGCGCGCCACCGAGTGGCGCGCTACGAGCTTGTAGGTCTGCTATTTTTGAAAAATCGAAGAACGACTGACATAGAAACATGGCTTTTTCAGAAAACTGTCAGGATGTAGAAGACATTTTTAGAATCTGATCTCAGGTCAGAATAGGATAATAGGCCCAGGCCGTAGCGTAACGGTCTGGGCACCGGACTGGTGATCCAGTCACGGTGTGCCGCGGGTTCGACTCCCGGACCCGACACGGCCTTTACCGCATGTCATCCCCCCATCTCTCTCCCGTTTCCTCTCAGCCTACTTTCTATCCCTTAAAAAAATCAATAAAGGCGTAAGCCGCAAAAGAATATCTTAAAAAAAAAAAAGAATAGGATAATATACACATAACTCCTCCATCCAGGGATTCCAGTGGTAAGGTGCTGGCCATGGAGGCTCGTCTGAACCTGGACAACAAGGACTTCAAGAAGACCACCAAGATCACCTGGCTGGCGCAGACGGAGCGAGCCCCACTGCTCCCTACCATCTGTGTCAACTACCTCCACCTCATCTCCAAGCCTGTCCTGGGGAAAGAGGACGACTTCAAACAGTACATCAACAAAGAAACCAAGGTATACGTTTTGATTCAAACAGTACATCAACAAAGAAACCAAGGTATACCTTTTGAGTTGGGAGTGTCTGCTGTGTGC
>NC_139699.1:3625822-3643322 GCF_964188405.1 Protomyctophum parallelum
TAGTGGTTAAGGCTCTAATGCAGCCTGACAGTGAGTTACGTAACCTAGCAGCCTAGTGGTTAAGGCTCTAATGCAGCCTGACAGTGAGTTACGTAACGTAGCAGCCTAGTGGTTAAGGCTCTAATGCAGCCTGACAGTGAGTTACGTAACGTAGCAGCCTAGTGGTTAAGGCTCTAATGCAGCCTGACAGTGAGTTACGTAACGTAGCAGCCTAGTGGTTAAGGCTCTAATGCAGCCTGACAGTGAGTTACGTAACGTAGCAGCCTAGTGGTTAAGGCTCTAATGCAGCCTGACAGTGAGTTACGTAACCTAGCAGCCTAGTGGTTAAGGCTCTAATGCAGCCTGACAGTGAGTTACGTAACCTAGCAGCCTAGTGGTTAAGGCTCTAATGCAGCCTGACAGTGAGTTACGTAACCTAGCAGCCTAGTGGTTAAGGCTCTAATGCAGCCTGACGGTGCGTTACGTAACGTAGCAGCCTAGTGGTTAAGGCTCTAATGCAGCCTGACAGTGAGTTACGTAACCTAGCAGCCTAGTGGTTAAGGCTCTAATGCAGCCTGACGGTGCGTTACGTAACGTAGCAGCCTAGTGGTTAAGGCTCTAATGCAGCCTGACGGTGAGTTACGTAACATAGCAGCCTAGTGGTTAAGGCTCTAATGCAGCCTGACAGTGAGTTACGTAACGTAGCAGCCTAGTGGTTAAGGCTCTAATGCAGCCTGACAGTGTAACGTAGCAGCCTAGTGGTTAAGGCTCTAATGCAGCCTGACAGTGAGTTACGTAACGTAGCAGCCTAGTGGTTAAGGCTCTAATGCAGCCTGACAGTGAGTTACGTAACGTAGCAGCCTAGTGGTTAAGGCTCTAATGCAGCCTGACAGTGAGTTACGTAACGTAGCAGCCTAGTGGTTAAGGCTCTAATGCAGCCTGACAGTGAGTTACGTAACGTAGCAGCCTAGTGGTTAAGGCTCTAATGCAGCCTGACAGTGAGTTACGTAACCTAGCAGCCTAGTGGTTAAGGCTCTAATGCAGCCTGACAGTGAGTTACGTAACGTAGCAGCCTAGTGGTTAAGGCTCTAATGCAGCCTGACGGTGAGTTACGTAATGTAGCAGCCTAGTGGTTAAGGCTCTAATGCAGCCTGACAGTGAGTTACGTAACGTAGCAGCCTAGTGGTTAAGGCTCTAATGCAGCCTGACAGTGAGTTACGTAACCTAGCAGCCTAGTGGTTAAGGCTCCAATGCAGCCTGACAGTGAGTTACGTAACGTAGCAGCCTAGTGGTTAAGGCTCTAATGCAGCCTGACAGTGAGTTACGTAACGTAGCAGCCTAGTGGTTAAGGCTCTAATGCAGCCTGACAGTGAGTTACGTAACGTAGCAGCCTAGTGGTTAAGGCTCTAATGCAGCCTGACAGTGAGTTACGTAACGTAGCAGCCTAGTGGTTAAGGCTCTAATGCAGCCTGACGGTGAGTTACGTAACGTAGCAGCCTAGTGGTTAAGGCTCTAATGCAGCCTGACAGTGAGTTACGTAACGTAGCAGCCTAGTGGTTAAGGCTCTAATGCAGCCTGACAGTGAGTTACGTAACCTAGCAGCCTAGTGGTTAAGGCTCTAATGCAGCCTGACAGTGAGTTACGTAACGTAGCAGCCTAGTGGTTAAGGCTCTAATGCAGCCTGACAGTGAGTTACGTAACCTAGCAGCCTAGTGGTTAAGGCTCTAATGCAGCCTGACAGTGAGTTACGTAACGTAGCAGCCTAGTGGTTAAGGCTCTAATGCAGCCTGACGGTGAGTTACGTAACGTAGCAGCCTAGTGGTTAAGGCTCTAATGCAGCCTGACAGTGATTTACGTAACGTAGCAGCCTAGTGGTTAAGGCTCTAATGCAGCCTGACAGTGAGTTACGTAACGTAGCAGCCTAGTGGTTAAGGCTCTAATGCAGCCTGACAGTGAGTTACGTAACCTAGCAGCCTAGTGGTTAAGGCTCTAATGCAGCCTGACAGTGAGTTACGTAACGTAGCAGCCTAGTGGTTAAGGCTCTAATGCAGCCTGACAGTGAGTTACGTAACGTAGCAGCCTAGTGGTTAAGGCTCTAATGCAGCCTGACGGTGAGTTACGTAACGTAGCAGCCTAGTGGTTAAGGCTCTAATGCAGCCTGACAGTGAGTTACGTAACGTAGCAGCCTAGTGGTTAAGGCTCTAATGCAGCCTGACAGTGAGTTACGTAACGTAGCAGCCTAGTGGTTAAGGCTCTAATGCAGCCTGACAGTGCGTTAGAGTTGACACTCTCATAGGCATGTCGACAGACCGTAGATGGTTCTTGTGGTCATGAAGGACATGGAATTGTCAGTACATTTTAAATGCCTTTTGTAAATACGTTTTGGGACGTTGTAATCTGGAAATCCTCCAACAATGTGTCTGTGTGAAGGGCTCCGGTGTTAGTGTTTTTATTGTAATAATCCCTTATGTATATTTTTCAGCACAATAATGTCAACACTTTGACTGTCTCCTTTTAGCTTTGCCTCATTCATGTGAACCACCTTTCACACATTTAACCCATTCTGACCTGAGATCAGATTCATACGAGGTTTCCACCGGACACACACTGGTCTGATGAACCCATTCTGACCTGAGATCAGATTCTAAAAATTACAGTCGTTCTTCGATTAAAAAAAAAATAGCAGACCTACAAGCTCGTATCGCGCCACTCGGTGGCGCGATATGAGCTTGTAGATCTGCTATTTTTCAATAGTTAAAGCATAACATGATGCCGACACCAAAATGGGTGCCCGGTCAGAATGGGTTAAATGTATTTCTAGTGTGGCCAGGTAACCACTGGGTGGTGCTTGATCCCCTCTAACGTACATGTGTGTGTGTGTGTGTGTGTGTGTGTGTGTGTGTGTGTGTGTGTGTGTGTGTGTGTGTGTGTGTGTGTGTGTGTGTGTGTGTGCGTGTGTGCGTGTGCGTGTGCGTGTGCGTGTGCGCACACGTGTGTGCGCAGCCCTAACAGCTGTAAGGAGAGCCCATGTGTGCTGCTTTTCATCCCAGACGGACACACTAAAGACATGCCCACGGCCGGCTCCAAGGACAAGAGCAAGACCCAGGCAACCAAAAACACTGTAAGACGAGATACTGGATGTCATTTTAACTCTCACTGAATGAGATCACACCTCATAATGGTCCTAATCTTCAACTTCTAGGTGCCTTCCAGACAGAGACATTTTTAGGTGAATCCACAATTTTATTTTAATCATCCACACGAAGCTGGCGTGTTGAGACGGCATACGCTATTTATTTATTTTCAAACCGGGTCCCAGAGTGAAGAAATGTGAAGACGCAAACCTTGAGCCTCCGTGTGTAGAACCAAATCTGCATATTTCCTGAACCTGACTTCTCACGTAACGCGCATGCGCCACTCCTCTTTCTTCTCCTCCTTGGTTTCAGGCAGACTATAACTATACTAAAACAAGAACATTAAGATTTCAGATGACTAAAATGTGACTAAATGAGATTTTAGTCAAAAGGCTATGACTAAAACTAAATAGAAAATGTCGGTCAAAATCAACAGTGTAACTGAGTTAACATCGAGGTTCACAATGCTCTAACCGTAGACATAGAAAGGTAGACAGACGCCTCTCCTGGCTCTGGGGTGAATGCTCGTCAAATGAGGGCTTCTGCGTTGGTGCCAAGGATCGTAATGACAGGAAGAGTCAGAGTCACGTGACACTCATGTCCATATGACTCTGGGCGCACTTCCACCCTCGGTGCGAGACGCATCGCTCCAACCAACTGCAGCGGCCAATGAGGCCTATCGATCTATTTTTGAGTGGTGCAACCACTCCTATAACCAGGAATGTCTGCATGTATCTTGTATCATGAGCACGAGTGGTGTGCGCATGCGTGAAACCAGCAATGGCCAGCAATATCCGCGCATGTGTGTACAATGCGCGCCTCACATCTTGTGCTAAATAAATAGCGTCAATGCTAGCGAGCTAAAATATAGACATCCTTGCTCTAGAAAGCACCAATGTTTCCATCTAGACCACCGGATAATCAGCAAAGACCTCCGAACATTGCGCTAATTGACCAAACCACGGAGAGATCCGTAGATTAGGAGTTATTGAAGCTTTTAGTCTGCCTGTATAATGGGAGGTGGACGGCAGCTCGCATGCGCGATCCGGTCTAGGTACGCTAAAGAAGGAAAGGCCGACCCCCGTGGACGGAAGCTCGCATGCGCAATCCGGTCTTGGAGGTATGCTAAAGAAGGAAAGTATAAAATAATAATGAAAAAATAGTTCTCCGCGACGCGGATTGATATCCATAATAGAGAGAGAGAGAGAGAGAGAGAGAGAGAGAAGGGGGGGGAGAGAGGGGAGTTGCACCACTCGGTTCACACAGGTGTGATTTTTTTCAATATCAATGGCTCTAACTAGTACACACACACCTTTGTCCTTTGATCCTGGTGTAAAATGTCCTCTACTCCGCTCTTTAACTAGGACACACACACCTTTGTCCTTTGATCCTGGTGTAAAATGTCCTCTACTCCGCTCTTTAACTAGGACACACACACCTTTGTCCTTTGATCCTGGTGTAAAATGTCCTCTACTCCGCTCTTTAACTAGGACACACACACCTTTGTCCTTTGATCCTGGTGTAAAATGTCCTCTACTCCGCTCTTTAACTAGGACACACACACCTTTGTCCTTTTGATCCTGGTGTAAAATGTCCTCTACTCCGCTCTTTAACTAGGACACACACACCTTTGTCCTTTGATCCTGGTGTAAAATGTCCTCTACTCCGCTCTTTAACTAGGACACACACACCTTTGTCCTTTGATCCTGGTGTAAAATGTCCTCTACTCCGCTCTTTAGCCCGCTGCCCCTGCCAAGTCTCCAGCCTGCGCCCCAGCAGCGCCCCCAGCCTGCGGCCCAGCAGCGCCCCCAGCAGGTGATCAGGGGTTCTCCAGCATCGTGGCTCAGGGTGAGGCCGTGCGCCAACTGAAGGTCGCCAAGGCTCCCAAGGAAGAGGTTGATAAGGCCGTTCAGCTGCTGCTTAGCCTAAAGGTACTTTTATTCACTTTTATTCACAAACTAATTCAAAGTTTTGTTTTTTTTTGTCAATCATTTTATGAAGAAATTCAACAAATACCATAAATTAGAAAACAAATGTTTAAGTAGCTTGTTTGGGTCCTGCGGAGACATCCCGCGGAGACATCACATTTCTCTTTTGGGTCACAGGCTAAATGGTTTTGACCCACTGCACTACACAGTCTAGTCCTTAAAAAGGACCCACTGCACTACACAGTCAAGTCCTTAAAAAGGACCCACTGCACTACACAGTCAAGTCCTTAAAAAGGACCCACTGCACTACACAGTCAAGTCCTTAAAAAGGACCCACTGCACTACACAGTCAAGTCCTTAAAAAGGACCCACTGCACTACACAGTCTAGTCCTTAAAAAGGACCCACTGCACTACACAGTCAAGTCCTTAAAAAGGACCCACTGCACTACACAGTCAAGTCCTTAAAAAGGACCCACTGCACTACACAGTCAAGTCCTTAAAAAGACATTAATTGAACTCTGTTCATTCATTCTTTCTATTCCAACTACGAGACTTCTTGTACTTTCCACTTACTTGTATGCCAACCACGAGAATTCTCGTAAATGGTAAATGGTGCATTTATATAGCGCCTTTATCCAAGGCGCTTTACAGAGATTGTGCATTACATTCACCCATTCATACACACATTCATACACCGATGGCAGCGGAAACCATGCAAGGCACCAACTAGCACATCGGGAGCAATTAGGGGTTCAGTGTCTTGCTCAAGGACACTTCGACAGTAACTCTGGGGGAGCCCGGGTTCGAACTGGCAACCTTACGGTTACCATCCAGGCACTCTACCCCTGAGCCACCGCCGCCCTCCGTGTAAAGCTTTAAATAAAGCTTTATATCAAATATGAAATGATTTTGCTGAAAATCAACTTTAAACACTGGCCCGGATGCTGGCCCATATTTTGCCAAAAAGCCTTGGCAAGGCTTACCTACCCTTTGCTGCCATCATGTGGCAGAGAAAGACATGTAACCCAAAATGTTATCCATTACGTTACATGTGTACTAGGGCATTCATTACAAAAATGTATGCATCGATTTCATTAACACAAGTCGATTCAAATTAGGAGTAAGTAATTATAATAATAATAATTAGATTTCCCCATATTATATGTTTTGCTATGTGTGCGTGTGTACAAAATTCTAACTGTAGGATTGATTATTCAATCCTACAGTAATCCTACACGGACGGACAGAAGTCATTCTTTCCCTTTGCATACCGCACCGGAGCGGTGCGGTATGCATTCAGAATTAATTAAACTGCATGTTGCTGCATCAGAGAAGTAACAGATAGAAGCGTGCAAACGTCATCCCTAAACTATTTCCCCCCCACCTCCGTGCTAGAAATAAAACGTCTGGGTTTTCCGAGGCTACATCCGTGCTGACGCAATGACTGTCCTGTTTCTGGGTTAGCTTTACGCGCGGGACGCATGAATCTCTCCGTCTCCGGTCAGTCAGTGCGGGTTGTTTATTTGCATGGCTCAGAAAATAAGTACGGTAACAAACTAACATGAGAACATAATGGAGTTGTTGAGGAGGAGGAGGAGAAGGTTCACGTGGTGAATGTGGAAGGTAATAGCAGATGTGCCAAACTGCTGCTTGCTGCTGTGATGTTAATATACACCTATGTGTTCTGAAGGTCGGGCTGCTGTACTGCCACTAGTGTTAATGTTATATTTTTTGTATTGTGTTCTCGGGCCGCTGTGCTGCGCTGCACTGCGCTGTGTGCCAATGAATGCCCCCTCTCCTGTTGTGTTCTCTTTTCTGGTCTGTGTACCAGCATCGACTCAACTTCGACTTTACTGCCCTACAGGTCGACTTGGAAAAATCTCAACTCGTTAATGCCCTAATGTGTACACTCAGTCACGAATGAATAAACGCTGAGGAGTTTAATTTTACATTAGCGGCAGAAAAGCCTATACTAGATTTAAGTCAACTGAGCAGTGAATCTGGGATACAGCAGCAAAATATAAAGCCGTTGATGAGCAGTGAAAAACTGTTCTTAGAAAATAGTTACCGTACAGTGTGTCACTCAAAATATGGAAATTAAATGAATGTATCATTTCGTGTCATCTTTAAACTTGCTTGTAATTTGTGTGTTCTACGAATCGACCTTGCAGGCTTATGAAAAGGCTAATATGTCATTTAGATAGCATGTTAACTAGACCGATACCAGGCCATTGTTGACCTGCCACCCTACAGTGTGTATAGTTTCACATGTACAGATTATTTATTTTTGGCTACTGTTAGACTGATGGAAGGCCTACATTGTAAACCTGCAGGCTCAGTTCAAGCAGCAAACTGGTATGGACTACAAGCCAGGCATGGCTCCACCTGCAGCGCCCAGTGCTAAACCAGGCATGGCTCCACCTGCAGCGCCCTGCAGTGCTAAAGCAGCCCCGCCCGCCGCCTCCCTGGAGTCTGTGGCGTGTCCTTACGCCCGTGTGGCCCAGCACGGCGAAGTGGTCAGGAGACTGAAGGCCGAGAAGGCTCCCAAGGTACGCTGCTGCTTTCTCCACCGCTTCAACCTAGTCAAGTTCATGTGATTTTAACCCATTTTGACCGGTCTTCTAAATCCTGACAGTTTTCTGAAAAAGCTATCTTTCTATGTCAGTCGTTCTTAGATTTTTCAAAAATAGCAGACCTACAAGCTCGTAGCGCGCCACTCGGTGGCGCGCTACGAGCTTGTAGATCTGCTATTTTTCAATAGCTAAAGCATAACACAATGCTTACACCAAAAAGGGGTTCCCACCCAAAATGGGTTAAACAATTCCAAGGCACTGGGTTTTCACAAGGCTAAAAATCATTAGTTAAATTAACCCTGAGGATTTTCCTTACATGAATAATACAGTTGACAATATAATGGATATGTTGTTTCAGGAGCAAATTGACGCAGCAGTGAAGCAGCTCCTGGCTGCCAAAGCAGAGTTCAAACAGTTGACGGGGCAGGAGTATAAACCTGGGGTCGCCCCACCTGCCTCCAGCCCTCCTCCTCCTCCTCCTCCCACCTCCACTGCCACCACCCCCCCCTCCTCCTCCTCCTCCTCAGCAGGCCTGCATGAGCAGGTAGCTGAACAGGGAGAGGTTGTGCGGAAGATGAAGTCAGAGAAAGCCCCAAAGGTATTTTCTAACATATTACAATACTACTGTTGGGTGATTCTCACAAAGAATTTAAAATGTATTGCTGTGCTTTTCCTGACAAATGGCCGCTGACAAGTGTGAAGTCATATCTATATATAATTGCACTCAATAATATTCACATATTAATACTATTATGTAAACATGGCATTGCAATTTTCTACTGAAACTGCTCAGTTCAATTCAATACTGCATGGGACATTTGTCAATACACCCACATACATTACTGTACATCTATCTAAACAATAGACAGCATCAGAAGAATAAACCGATTATAAGAAACGGTTGAGGAAAAACAATTGGAATGTTACCCGGCAGATCTGACACATTTAAAAACAAGGGATTTTTAAATTTGTCAGACATTTTGGAAAAGAGACTTGATTTTAAATGTGCATACATAAAGACATTTTCAATGCCTGGTGTAGAGGTGGGCAAATCATTTCTTGTGTGTGTGTGTGTGTGTGTGTGTGTGTGTGTGTGTGTGACTGTGTGTGTGTGTGTGACTGACTTGTGGCAGTTGCTGGCGGGCTGCCTGTACGTCTTCAGTAGCATTCAGAGCATGCAGCTCTTTCATCTGTACAGGTGTGTGTGTGTGTGTTTGTGTTAATTCACCCACTCTCTCACCCTTCTCTCTTCTAGGAGCAGGTTGATGCAGCCGTGAAACAGCTAATAGCTCTGAAAGCACAGTACAAGCAGGCCACTGGCCAGGAATATAAGCCTGGAGCCGCCCCTGCCCCTGCCTCAGCCCCTGCCTCAGCCCCTGCCCCTGCCCCTGCTACTGAAGGCTCTGGGATCTATCAACAGGTATCGCAGCAAGGAGAGGTGGTCAGACAACTGAAGGCTGACAAAGCCCCCAAGGTGAGACCCAACTACTACAAATTATAGAATGCTGCCGAGCAATCTTCTTCGCAATATACTTTTGCGGTTTTTTACGGCCAGTATTGTTGATTTAATAGTTTGTGTATTTTTGATGTTGAAGCTTTTGCCATCTTGCTGAATATCTTCAGGATCAGGTAGATGCAGCAGTTAAGAAGTTATTGGCTCTGAAGGTTGAGTGCAAGCAACTGACTGGACAGGACTACAAACCTGGACTACAAGCTCCAGCAGCAGCACCACTCGTTAAGTCGAGCCCTGCTCCTACCAATTCAGGCTCCTCCCCTCAAGTCCAGGAGCTGTATTCTCAGGTGTCTCAACAGGGGGAGCTAGTGAGGAAGCTCAAATCTGACAAAGCCCCAAAGGTAGGTGGCCGGGGTGTTTGTTTTATGCTACTACTGGGGAACGATGCTAATAGAGAATGCATGCCCCTTCCTCTTACGCAATACCCGGGGCATGCCCCCATATATAGGCATATCGGGGGGGGAAATCAGTGGTAAGTAAAGGTCTGTGCCGAATGTATGGACGGGTGCTAACTGTCAACTGACTGACTGGAAAGTAGACTTGACTAAGTCATCAAATGGCAGGTAATCAGTTTGCTCATTTGGGCCATGGGCAGAGCCTTTTCTGGCGGTTCTGGACAACCGACATTCCAACAGACTTCTGCCACTGCACTCCCTCGGCTTGTCTGCGACACATGTTGGGTGAATTTAAAATCGGTTGGTAAAACTGTTCTCCAGTCGGCCCAGGCCGTGGCGTAACGGTCTGGGCACCGGACTGGTAATCCAGTCGCAGTGTGCCGCGGGTTCGACTCCCGAACCCGACACGGCCTTTACTGCATGTCATCCCCCCATCTCTCTCCCGTTTCCTGTCAGCCTACTGTCTGTCCCTTCAAAAAATCAATAAAAGGCGTAAGCCGCAAAAAAATATCTTAAAAAAAAAAAAAAACTGTTCTCCAGTCTAGAAAATACTCGCTATTACAGTCCGGCCCGGGCCGACAGCATTAATTATTATTACCATTCTCGTTCAGGGCCAGTGAACAGCCTCGCAGCCTAGTCTACAATGTGTTGACGTGTCCCTGATAAATATACTTGGACAACCCCCAACTTCTTCCCCATCTGAGCATCCATCAGCTGGGTGAAGCTGAAACTGAAATGGACATAACGCACAAACTTCGTCATCTATTAATGGATGACATCCTGTGCTTCCCGTTCCAGGATCAGGTGGATGAGGCTGTGAAGTCCCTGCTGGCCTTGAAGAACCAGTACAGGAGCTTGAGCGGAGAGGACTACAAGCCTGTGGCTGCTGCAGGGGCCACCGGCGGGGAGGACAAGAACCGCAAGGAGAGAGAGAACAAGTCCGAGAAGCAGGGAGGAGGCGGAGGAGGGAAGAAGGCCAAGGGAGAGAAGGGCGGCCAAGGCAAGGACTCTTCAGGAGGTGCTGGAGGAGGAGCCGGAGGGGAAGGCCAGGGGTCCAAGAAGCAGACACGGTGAGAGGACCAGAGAGGCAAATAAGCAATTAACCCTAGGATCCATTCTGACCTGAGATCAGATTCATACGAGGTTTCCGCCGGACACACACTGGTCTGATGAACCCATTCTGACCTGAGATCAGATTCTAAAAATGTCAGTCGCTCTTCGATTTTTCAAAAATAGCAGACCTACAAGCTCGTATCGCGCCACTCGGTGGCGCGATATGAGCTTTTAGATCTGCTATTTTTAAATGGCTAAAGCATAACATGATGCTAACACCAAAATGGGTGCCCGGTCAGAATGGGTTAACAAAAATAACATAAAAGCACGTCGCAATAGAACATGCTTTTCAGTTGAAAATAATTTATTTTTATTTAGTGACACTTTTGATCTTAAGTGTCCACACGCCAGTGTCGAGTCAAATGTTGTTATGAAGGACTGTACAAACCAAAAAGCCTTTTATAGTGGCAAGTGGCTTCCAAATTGTATTCGCAATTGAAATTTTGAGAAAGATTACAGTGCGGTTTTACATGCTCAACAACACTAAAAAACCAACAGGAATTTGAAATGTAATTCATTTATTTTATTTACAGCATTTGGCTGGTGGTCATTTAGGTTTTTATCATCCTATGATCTCAATTAAGAGTAACAATAAAATGGTGTTCAGGCTAACCAAGGTTGTTGGATAGATTTTACGGAAGTATTTTCACTGCTGAGGATGTTTGGAACCTCAGATGTCTGTAGTGGAAAATAAAAGCTCTTTCTGTTGCTTCTCTGCAGTGATGTCATCTTTGTTCTAAGGCCATTAGAGCCAAAAAAAAGGCAGCTGAATATTTGTTTGCGTTTGCACATCTTCTAGAGCTACAGGGAATGATAGAAGCCCTCTCCGTCTGCATTAGGACTTGTTGTGTGTCAGCTGTGTCTTGAGTTTGTGATCCCAATCTACTTGTTCTCCGTGGGTGTTGGAGGCCGTGTACTGAAGTGGCCATCCTTTGGTTGCCGTTTTTCTTTTTTTCTTTTCTTTTTTGTTGCCAATGCGCGACACCAACGGCACCTTCCTGCGACCCCCCTTTGGGTCATGACCTATAGTTTGAGAAGCGCTGTGTTGCTCTACGGTTGAATGTGTTTTGTGTGGTGTAAATATAAAATAATAAAAGTTAGTGAGAAGTAGATGCATTCTTTGATTTGCTGGCTTCATCTTTATGAAGACAGACTGTCGCCCATCAACCAAACATTCCTCCATGTTTAAATGAGTAGCTAAACTTAAGAAGATGGATTTTTCATGTGCAGACAGACGCTCATCAGGACTGGTGAGTTCTAGTGACTCAATAAGATGGCTGCGGTTTGATCAGTAGAGTGTTGATGCCATTGGCTGCATTGCATTCTGTATTGCAGCATTATTAACCCACAATAATATACATTTTACCGCGTTTATATTTGCATACCGAAGAAGATATTTCATCTTATAGTCCTGACAGTGACATATGGCTGAACATCACAAAACAAGATATAAAGCACACCTGTACCTTGTTGAGATTAATCGGTATGACATGATGTTGCATCAGCTCCCTCTCTCAGCCTTCCCCCCCCCCCCCCCCCCCCCTCTCTTTCTTTCTCTTTTACTCTTTTTGTCTCTCTCAAATCATAATGGTTGAACGCTGTTCTTTTCATGGGCGTTGCGGTCACAAATACGTTCCATTTTTGGGACTGCCCCTCGCTCGCCTTGATCTACAAAATGCCTATTGAAAGGTAGTATGTTACAGCAACATCCCATAGCGAGTTTATTGCATCGTTTGCATGTTTGCTTTGAATGAGGAACCTAGGTGAGATGGACAGACGGGGGTGGAGTTGTTCACAGATGTGTCAATGGCTTCGTTGGTTTTGAATGGAAGCCTTCTTCAAAAGACGTGGTGTAGTGAAAGTGTGAATGACCCGAGTCCTTACAATGCGTTAAGTAGGCTACTGACCTGATGTCTGTTTTCATATAGCAGGGAGTTCAGCTTGAGAGCAGGGCCACATAATAAAATAAATAAATATCATTAATAACTTTCGTGAGACATGGCTCGGCTGGTTCAGGGAACAGCTGTGAAGGAAGTCCCTTAATGGCTGTGCGTGTAGCAATATGATATTTGTAATGTCTCAATTTAACTGAGTGTAAAACATGCTCAATTATGTGTTAAATTGTTGTCAATTCTGCACTATACTCTGACCATCCCCCTCTTTTCTTCCTGAGAAGCATGTATTGTCACCTAACAAGCTAACAAACACTGTTTGTACTAGCTAGCGCGTATGCTTTATGCAAACATTATTAGCTACGCTTACTTGTAATTTGCATCAAATCAAGTATTCTAGTTACCGCATATAAATGGCATAAAAGACTGGTACCTGGAATATCCAGATATTTAGTATATTGTGAATAAGACTGTAATTGGAGTTTGCATTCCTGTATTTGCATGTATACTTTGTCGTTAAGATTGAGTAGTTTGTGAAAACTGCACTCTTTGTGGTAGCGTTTAAGTTGAGCAGCATGTTACAGTGTACAGATGGTTGGTTGCATGTTCGTCTTGAGTGAAACGCTATGAATGGCGCTAAAACTAGATAGATTTCCATTAACACATTTTGAAAACTATATCACAAGATGCTTTCCCACTCTCTCTAGGTTGGGAATAGAAGCCAAGAAAGAGGAGAACCTGGCAGGCTGGTATACTGAGGTGAGTCTTACGTTGCAGCTCTAGGATTCACGTCAAGGTCCCTGCTCTATTTTTCCTCACATCGTTTCTCTCAATTCATTTCTTTTTTAAATTTATATTACTTAATACAAAAATGTATATGGGTGCTGTTGACCAGGAACACTGTTTATACTACAGCTAAAGCCTGCCTTCTAACCATCCCGCTGTTCCTCCACCCTTCCCTCTCTCTGTGTTGTCTGTCCAGGTGATAACCAAGGCAGAGATGATCGAGTATTATGACGTCAGTGGCTGTTACATCCTCCGTCCATGGTCCTTTGCCATCTGGGAGACCATCAAAGAGTTCTTCGACAAGGAGATTAAGAAGCTGGGAGTGGAGAACTGCTACTTCCCCATGTTTGTGTCCCAGGCTGCCCTGGAGAAGGAAGCGTCTCACATCGCAGACTTTGCCCCAGAGGTAAGCAAGGCTGGGTTGAAACGACATCATCTTTTCCAAGTCTGTTCCTACACAAAATCTCTTTGCTGTCACAGTAAATCTGCAATTTTCATTGAATGTTCACCTCAGGCTCGGATTCAAGGGGTCTATTATAAATGGAGCACTGCACAATAGTCAGGGTGGGTACATTTCAGGACAAATTCCATTCCAATGTGCAAATTGCCTTTGCAGATACCCCAACAACAACAACAACCGGTACAATGAACAATATATTGGGTGACCTGTCGTATTTTGGCTTGTTTGTTTAGCAGCATTCTTTTGGGACAATATGATTGGGTGATCTATTTTGACTTCTTTCAGCGCCACCTGGTGGTCACCAGTTTAGGCTTTGAGTGCCAATTCTCCCATTATAAAAAAAAGAAAGCAATTGTAATTCTATTATGCATGTAATGTGCATGATGTCATCACCTGTACACCAGATTAGAGGCATTTTCAAAATATGGATCCCTTGAATTCACGTCTTGTCGTCCGTGGCATCCGGTCCATAACCCATTCTGACCTGAGATCAGATTCATTCAAGGTTTTCCACTGGACACACACACTGGTCTGATGAACCCATTCTGACCTGAGATCAGATTCTAAAAATGTCAGTCGTTCTTCGATTTTTCAAAAATGGCAGACCTACAAGCTCGTATCGCGCCACTCGGTGGCGCGATATGAGCTTGTAGATCTGCTATTTTTCAATAGATAAAGCATAACATGATGCTGACACCAAAATGGGTGCCCAGTCAGAATGGGATAATTGGCAATTAGACGTCTTGACATTTATGGCTCTGTTTTAAGTTAACGATGATTTTATCTTCGTTTTACCTTATTTGATTTAGATTCATATCTTGAATATCTTTAAACTCTCCTCCTCCTCCTCCTCAGGTGGCATGGGTGACTCGCTCGGGGAAGACTGAGCTGGCAGAACCCATTGCTGTAAGACCCACCAGTGAGACAGGTCAGTCTCACAAACGTAGTCGTATAGAGCACCGAAGTCCTGACGTAACTCGCTCATCCCGACGATTCCCCTGGTTCTAAAGTCCTGACGTAACTCGTTCATCCCGACGATTCCCCTGGTTCTAAAGTCCTGACGTAACTCGCTCATCCCGACGATTCCCCTGGTTCGCGGAAGTAATTTCTCTATGGAGAATAACATGGGGTGATCTTAATATCGTCTACTATAAGCGTTGTGGTCCAAAAATAAACAAGCTGTCTCTGCGTTATTGTCAGGGAGGTGTCTCTGTATCGTTTGCAACAGTCAGTCACTCATATATGATACAGTCTGCTTCTAGCGAAAATCTAACTAATTCAGCAGCAGTAACATTAGCGTTTTCTCTCAGTCAGTTGATTCTTCATATCCATATGAGTGAAGCGGCCGGGGTGACATGTTTATTTTTCAAACACAGTTCTTATATGAAGCAATCTAAAAATCCTCCTATGGCGATTTCAATGCAACTAAAAAAATACATGAACCTGGGGACTGACGCCCTCTACTGGAAGTGACGTCAGACTTCGGTGCTCTAGTCTATACTACATGAAGGCCGACATGGAGACGGATGATCAGTGTGAAATATCAAAATGATGAAATGTTTCCTCCTCTTTGTTTCAGTGATGTACCCAGCCTACGCCAAATGGGTCCAGTCCCACAGAGACCTGCCCATCAAACTGAACCAGTGGTGCAACGTTGTGGTCGGTGTCTGTTCACACTCTTTCATGTCGGGTGCTTTGTTTAACCCATTCTGAACGGGCACCCATTTTGGTGTTGGCATCATATTATGCTTTAGCTATTGAAAAATAGCAGATCTACAAGCTCGTAGCGCGCCACCGAGTGGCGCGCTACGAGCTTGTAGGTCTGCTATTTTTGAAAAATCGAAGAACGACTGACATTTTTTAAATCTGATCTCAGGTCAGAATGGGTTAATAATGAAACTGTCAGGATGTAATAGACATTTTTTAAATCTGATCTCAGGTCAGAATGGGTTAACTCATTTCAAACCGGGAAAGGTTCCGTGTTTTATTCAAAAACAGTAGTATTCTTTGAAAAGTATTTGTAGTATTTTTTTGGACAAATCTTTAAATATGTATATATATTTTTTAAGCAAAATTTTAACTCAAATCTTTGCTTCTAGGAGTCCCTGGAATTGAATATTTTGAGATGGGGGAGGTCCACAGCCAAATGCATATAACTTTGGGGGTCCTTGGGCAGTTTGAGAACCACTGAGCAACATATGATGTTCAGATGGGGCATTTTCAGAATCTGCATCAGGCCTTAATTGGCTGAACGGAATAACACTTGTGTGAAGTGAGGAGCGCCTGACTTTTAGAAGCCTGCATATTTATGGCTGTAAACAAACAATAAAAGTCCATAGACTTGGCTGCCATGTGACGTAATTTCAAAAGCCAAACGTTGGCTGGGCTAGTGCCCCTCAAAAAGAATGGGTAGATAGATTTTACCAGACATGGCAACCCTTCATTGACCATTTCAATAGGTGCACGCTAACCCCTCCTACACAATAGATAACATATTAGAAAATTGGAAAGAAAAGTAAAGAAAAAAAAGGAACTGAGGATTTTATTTTATTTTATTTATTCTCATTTAAAAAGAAATGTCTGTAATTCTGTTAATTTACAACAACGTGTTGGGAAAGTTTTGAGAGCAAGAGTGTCTGTCCTGTGGTCTTTGTTTTGTTTGTCTGTTCACATTTGTCGTTGTTTAACTGTTTTTTTGTTTTTTTCGTTTTTATCACATTTATATATCTTTTTTATTCTGTATTGTATGTGGAATTTACATTACCTGTCTTTATCTTTCATTTTATAACAGAATAACTCATTATTATTGTCAAAGATTGTCATATAAGTTGTCATATACAAAAAATGCCTAATAAAAACAGTATAAAAAATAAAATAAAAAGAATGGGTACACATTAACCCATTCTGACCGGGCACCCATTTTGGTGTCGGCATCATGTTATGCTTTAGCTATTTAAAAATAGCAGATCTACAAGCTCATATCGCGCCACCGAGTGGCGCGATACGAGCTTGTAGGTCTGCTATTTTTGAAAAATCGAAGAACGACTGACATTTTTAGAATCTGATCTCAGGTCAGAATGGGTTAATCAGATCAGTGTGTCTCCAGTGGAAACCTCGTATGAATCTGATCTCAGGTCAGAATGGGTTAAAACACTTGTCTCCTCTCCTCAGCGCTGGGAGTTTAAACATCCCCAGCCTAACCCTTGTCTCCTCTCTCCTCTCCTCAGCGCTGGGAGTTTAAACATCCCCAGCCTAACCCTTGTCTCCTCTCTCCTCTCCTCAGCGCTGGGAGTTTAAACATCCCCAGCCTAACCCTTGTCTCCTCTCTCCTCTCCTCAGCGCTGGGAGTTTAAACATCCCCAGCCTAACCCTTGTCTCCTCTCTCCTCTCCTCAGCGCTGGGAGTTTAAACATCCCCAGCCTAACCCTTGTCTCCTCTCTCCTCTCCTCAGCGCTGGGAGTTTAAACATCCCCAGCCTAACCCTTGTCTCCTCTCTCCTCTCCTCAGCGCTGGGAGTTTAAACATCCCCAGCCTAACCCTTGTCTCCTCTCTCCTCTCCTCAGCGCTGGGAGTTTAAACATCCCCAGCCGTTCCTGAGGACCAGAGAGTTCTTGTGGCAAGAGGGACACACAGCCTTCGCCACGAAGGAAGAAGCAGCGGAGGAGGTTTGAAAATCATTACTTCTTCTTTTCCATTTCATAATAATAATTGCGAACGCACTGAGCA